>NW_024965387.1:967-1622 GCF_019238085.1 Lagopus leucura
TGGGGACATGAAGGGATGGGGACACAAAGGGCCATGGGGACACGAAGGGCCATGGGGACACAAAGGGATGGGGACATGAAGGGATGGGGACACAAAGGGCCATGGGGACACAAAGGGCCTTGGGGACACGAAGGGATGGGGGCACCTGTGGGATTAGGGACCCTCGGGGATGGGGACACGAAGGGATGGGAACACGAAGGGATGGGGACACAAAGGGCCATGGGGACATGGAGGGATGGGGACACGAAGGGATGGGGACACAAAGGGCCATGGGGACACAAAGGGCCATGGGGACACGAAGGGATGGGGACACAAAGGGCCATAGGGATTCACAGGGACATCCATGGGGACACGGCACAACTGTAGGATCGGGGACACGGGGACCCCCAGGGTTGGGGGCACGTCCCTGCTGGGACTGGGGACACGGGGTTGGGGATGTGGGGACCTGCAGGATTGGGGACAAGGGGACCCACAGGTTTGGGGACACGGGAGCCACCCCTGGATTTGGGGACATCGCCACCCCACCTCATAGACGAACTCCACCGGCGGTCCGATGTCCTCCAGGTGCCGGGGGGGCTGCGGGGGCACCCAGCCAGGCTCAGGGACGGTGACAACTTCCGGTCGTGACACCCTG
The DNA here is from genome assembly GCF_019238085.1 of Lagopus leucura. Taxonomy (NCBI): domain Eukaryota; kingdom Metazoa; phylum Chordata; class Aves; order Galliformes; family Phasianidae; genus Lagopus; species Lagopus leucura. The sequence continues at coordinate 1,602 of NW_024965387.1, forward strand.
GGGTGGGGGGGGGGGGGGGGA
>NW_024965388.1:0-2556 GCF_019238085.1 Lagopus leucura
GTTAACATCATCAGGTTTTCTCCAGTCAGCCAGGTCACGCGCCACTAGATTATGACAATACGTTGGTGAATGCACGTACCCCTGTGGCAGGACCTGAAAGGTCCACTGCCTGCCTCCCCACGTAAACGCAAACTGATCTTGCGATTCCTCAGCAATTGGGATACTGAAGAATGCATTTGCTAGATCTAGGACACAATGATAGGTTTTTATCTCCCTACTCAATGTGTCCATTAGGGAAGCAATATTGGGTACGGCCGCATGAATAGGCGGCGTGACCTTATTTAATTCTCTGTAATCTACTGTCATCCTCCATGTGCCATCCGACTTTCGCACTGGCCATATGGGGGAGTTATACGGGCTGTGTGCAGGTCTTATAATGCCCACTTTTTCTAATTCCTGCACCGTTCTCGATATTTCATCTTGCCCACCCGGGAGTCTATACTGTCTAACATTAGTAATCCGGCGCGGTTTCGGCAGGCAAACAGGCTCATGTTTCGCATGGCCTCTTAATATTGCCTGCACCGCCCGGATACTGATACATCTTTGTCGAAGTCTGAACTCTCCCACAGTTGTTTGGAGAGCCAGACCCCATAGAATGTCTATGCCCAGGATGTATTCTTGGACTGGGGCAATAGACACCTTGTACTCCCGGGGTGGGAGACGCCCAACCCCCAATTTTAACCATGTTTGGGTGACAGGAATAGTCTGTCCCCCAAAACCACCAATCATCACTCTGTCGCCATGAAATTTTCCTGGATCTCCATAGATAATTGATGTTTCTGCTCCAGTATCCACTAATGCCATAACTCTCTGAATATTTTTTCGGGACCAATAAATTGTTAATTCTACATAGGGCCTCCGGTCCCGTCTGGAGGCCCTACGGGGACTAACATCCCTTGTCACGCCATGAATTGTGCTAGGGCCAGTTCTTTTGCTTCTGATGGCTCAGGCATTGTGGCCCGAGACACCTGAGGTGGCTTCTTTTTCCTGTTAGGAATAATAAAATCTTCTAGGTTCCATGTTGTTGTTGGAACCCTCTCTATAGCTCTTACCCTTGATTTCTTAGGGTAGCTCTGGAATTTTTGATTGTCCTTTAGTTGTCTCCAGAGCTGGAGAAGGACGTGGTTGGGCTGGCGGTCGATCTTAGCAAATTGGACCCCAGCCCGAATTAAATCATTAAACATTTGTTTTCGGGATACCCTTATGGGTCCCGATCGAGGAGCTCGAGTAGCCGGCATTCTGGTTTTATTTACCGGCAGGACCTCTGCTTCCTCCAAAAACCGAATATTGCGCCTAGTCCGCAGGCGTTCTGTTTCTCCCAAATCGGCAACTAACTGGGCAACCTGCTGGACTACGGCTTCTGATGCTACAAGGGGATTTAATATCGAAACTAGGGTGCCGTACAGATGGGAGGGAGCTTGTTGTAGAATTAAATCTCTCATCCCTGCCGAAAATTTAACCATATCAGGGCCATCAAATGTATCTTCATAAATGGCCTCTCTTACACCCAGTTCACGGATATAGTTCTGAAGGTCCTCCATAGAGGACCACATACCTGTATGTAACGGTATGTCTGATTTATTCGGCCATACCATACGGCAGGCCGCCATTAACCATTCTAGTATGGAATGGTTTTCATCACGATATTGATTGCCCACGTATAACCTTTGCCTAAGAGCAGGATGGACAGTCATGGTGGCCAACTTAGATATTTCTGGGCCATTCACCACGACACTTTCTGCCCCAGAATCCCACAGTCTCAATAACCAAGCCGGCACACTTTCTCTGGGCTTCTGCCGAAATCGTTGTACTAAGTCCATTAATTCTGTTGCTGTGTATGGCCGAGCTGTCACATGTAAATGAGTCTGGGCAGGGGGCCATTGATCAGGCGGCACCCCTGCCGGTCTGTCCTGTACTTTTTTTGTTTTTTGGGTTATCACAGGACGGACCTCCAATGGATCAGTTTGAATTGGACATTCAAGGTCTGATTTGGATTTCTTGTTGTCCTGATCAACGAAGTCTGTTGATTCAGGAGCCTGGTCATCATTTATTGAAATATTACGAATTTGGCTTACAGGAAGATGTAGAATTGGCTTCTTCCCCGTTAAAACGCCAAGTTCGTGCTCTAACTTTTCAATGCGATCTTTCAAAAGCTGATTTTCGGTTTCTAAAGTATTATTTCTTGAGTCCGCATGATTTAAAGCGGTTAATAGTGGCCATGCCACCATGGAGGCAGCCAATTGTCTTTCTTTGGTAATAAGAATGTCCTTGCCAAGTCCTTGAAAATAGTCTGCCATGCGATATGGGGAGAGATTGCCCATAACACGTAAGGGACCCCATTTTTCAATGATGGCAGCTAACTCGTAATAGGGCGATCCCTCAAACCCTGGGATCTGCCCTGGAATCATTTTCTCTAGGGGAGTATTGTTCTCCCCCTTGACCCATTTATAGAAATTCCACAGGAAAGACATGTTAATTTTAGTATATTCAGCCTGCCTGGCTCGCCAAGTGTATAACCAAGATGTTATAATTGCAATACAATCAAAAGAGTAAGGC
>NW_024965389.1:0-937 GCF_019238085.1 Lagopus leucura
TGATACTCTATCAGACTCAGGCATCTTCTGTCTTAACTTCAGTCTCCCTTTTGCCTCCTTCTTCATTTTTCAGTATCGGTGTTCTGTTCATCATCCCAAATCCTAAAAGCAGGATGGGTTGAGGAAATAAAAGGCCTGATTTACTGGAAGAGGTGATAACTTCATTACATCAAATAACACAGGTGGATGCAAGAATGGAAGAGCTTAGGGACAAACAGTCAGTGGTTTTGGCAGCCCAGGACACAGGAGTCTTTTTCCCTAAAAACCTGACATTCGACTCCATCTGTAACAGTGGATCCTATCAGTCATTGTATTTTACTAAAAGCTCTTTTACCACCACCTCTGAAAGTGAGCATCAGATATCTTTGTCTTCTTGTACTTTCAATTCAGTCTTTATTCCTCTACTGTTTGTTTCTTTTCTGTTTATCTAGGTGACTTGATGTCTTGAGATCAACATGAGGCCCAATGATGAACCCCCTCTTGAAGACAAATGCAGTGTTTCCATTCTCTCTAATAAAGTAGACTCTACTAACATCCTTTACTTCTTCCGTCCCCGCAATTTCACGTCTCTCCATTTCAGTGTTGGATGGCATTTCTTTGAGAATGTCTGGTGAAACTTGATGCAGACATCACGTGAGTGCCCGGTTATATCCCATTGTGTCATGTGCATATGTTTAGTCTTTCAAACACAGGGAAAAGATCCAGTTGCTTTGAAAGACGGAAGTAGAAAGTGAGACTGCCATTTTTATGCAGTCAAACTCAACTGGTCGCATTTTGAGATTAGTGGTGCAATGCAACAGTCTTGTTGCTTAATCCACTGAAATGAAATCTTAAATTAGGCTCATAGTGTGAGTATTTAAAGCAATTCTCTTCATGTATATTTAAATTCAATATTAATATTTAACATTTACATTTGGAACCGTAGTTTTTCGGTCAA
>NW_024965389.1:947-8101 GCF_019238085.1 Lagopus leucura
CTCACTTAATTGTAGCTTTTAGATGTCTGGGAATAAGCTAGGAAGGAATTTATGGTTACTTTAGGAGGAAAGGGAGGAAATTTCTCTTTTAAGCAGCAAGTCATTTTCACAAAACTCAACTCCCCAAACACCACATTTTAATTCTCCTTGCTAACCAGTTTTTAAACAAGTTCTATATTTTTTGTCTTTCACTGTTTATTATAATCTCAAAAGTCTAATCTTTTCTGCTTCTTTTGCCCTCCATGTTTCTAGATCATTGATTTTTTACTAAGTTACTAATAGAGTAGTAATAGACAGAGTAATAGAGAGTAATAGAGTACGGTACTTTACCATATCTCCTCCTGAGTTGATAATGTTATGAATTTCTGTAAGTGGAGTTTCTCCTGCTATACTCTATGGTATGAGGGGATATATATGATATCTTGTAGATGAGGTCTTTAAAGTCTCTAATTTGCATTTGTTCTTGAATCAGCTGTGGGATAAACCAGAAAAGTTTGGAGTAACAAAGTGGAACAGGTCCAGCAGGCTCCAAATGCTGCTCCTATTGAATCTCAGTGGGGAAGAAAGACTCTGTATTCCTCAAGCCATCTATTCCTCAGGCTGCCCATGACTTCCACTTTCTGCAGAGCAGTGAAAGTGGCAGCTGTGCAACTGAAGGGTTGAATCTAGATAAAACTTCTCAGGGAATCCTATCCTGGGTCTACATTCACCCTTATGTTCTGCTCAATCATTTTTCTTTCACTTCTCATCAGTGGGAATCAGCAGCTTTTTTCCACTGATCACTTCCTCCAGATCTATCTGGGCAGTTTGGTGCTCAATGTAGTGTAGTTTTTTTATGGAATGATTCTGAATTCTAAAATAATAATAATAGTAATAGTAATAGTAATAGTAATAGTAATATCTAAGAGCTAGCAAACACCCTCCTAAATATTTCAATAGGGAATACCGTTCAGTTGAATTCAATTTACACGCTCTATTCACTTCAACAAATTATTTAGCAGTGGGACCAAGTGCACTCTCAGCAAGTTTGTGGATAACACCACACTGTGTGGTGCAGCGAGTGTACCTGAGGGATGGGATCCAGACAGCCATCCAAAGGGACCTAGATAGGCTGTCCTTTCATCCCCCACTATCAGTACAAGCTGGAGGATGAAAGGATAGAACACAACTCTGCTGAAAAGTACTTGGGAATACTGGTGGATGGCAAGCTGGACGAGAAGTCCAACAAAGTGCCCTCTCAGCCCAGAAAGCCAACTGCATCCTGGGCTGCATCAAAAGAAGCGGGGCCAGCAGGGCAAGAGAGGTTATCCCATCCCTCTGCTCTGTGCTGGTGAGAGCTCACCTGAAATACTTCATTCAGAAACGGAGTTCTCTGTATTTGAGAGACAGGAACCTGTTGGAATGCATGCAGAAGAGAGCCACCGAAATGATCCAAGGGATGGAACACCTCCCCTGCAAGAACAGAAAGCTGGGGCTGTTCATTCAGGAGAAGACAGGTCAATGAATCCTTCTTTTTGGCTCATGGCTTGCTTTTGGAAGTATTTCTTGTGATAAGACTGACTCTTGTGATAAGACTGTTGGATGGGGCTCTGAGCACCCTGATGTCCCCATAGGTGGCCCTGTTCACTGAAGTGGAGTTGGAGTAGATGACCTTCAAGGGTCCCTTCCAACTCAAACGTTTCCATAACTCTATGAGAAGTGGCACAATCCCACAGAGGAGTACGACTTTAATTGCAGATATTTCCTGGAAACATACAAAACTTTCTCCCTGTTCTAGGATTGGACCTGAAACCTCTCGTGTAATGCTGCTTGTAATTTCAGTACTTGCGTTAGAGCCGAAGTGCCCAAAATCTCCCCTTGAACTCCAAATTTTGTCTGCACTGGGATTAGATTTATGGAAACCTGAACTATCCACAAATTAATTGCTGCTTACAGACATCTAAATGCTTACCATCGTGTAGAAACCTTTTAGAAAGAGGGAAGTACATGACCCCATCGCCCTGTTCTGAGAAGAAAGCTTATTTTTAAAGTCATGTTATTTTCAACTGATAAGTGGAATGTGTGGAAGGCATTGCTCAAAGTTACCACAGTGGCATTGTTTGCAGAGGCTTGCTTAAGCTTTTCAATTGAGAATCTCATGCAGTAAGTGCATGACAAAGCTGCACTATGGACAACTTCTTTTACTGCAAAAAGTTTACTAGTTTGGTCATGGTCATCTATGACATAACATACAATGAATTTATTCCTTTCAGTTTTGTTTAGAGCTTAAGAACACATGCATCACAAGTGATTCCATTCTTGCTTGTACAAGTTTCACAGACAACAGACTATGAATTTCAAGAATGCATCAGTGTCTATACTTTAATAATTGATGAACCTATAAAAACAGGATTTATTAATGTTTAAAAATTCATTTTAAGTAATTTCTGAGTTCAGATATAAAAAAGCAAAATGTAGCACCACAGTTAATTAAGATGTATATATTTTCCTTTTTCCAGAGGCTTTCCATATAAGAATGTTTTTTCAACCATCTTCTTGACTAATAATTCACTTCTTAAGCAAGCATCACATCCTTTTCACAGAAGATCAAAATCTTTCTAACCAAAGTTGCCATAGCTTTTTGCTGAGCTTCAAGACCTTCGTTCCACCATGCCTGACGAGGATGCCTGCAATGATAATTTAATTATGGTGTTAATCTCTTTTTCCTTCCCTTATTATTTCCATTCAAGCTTGACTGACTTTTAGAAATGTTCATGTCTCCCAGGAAATGTCTGCTAAATAGACTTGTGATATTGTGATTGCCAACCTTAAGTAACCAATGTGTTGTGAGGGAAAAGATGTTCTCCCCAGTACATCAGTGTGGTACACTGAATGCTGCAGTTAAAATCAAATTTCCACATATTGATAAGCGTATGTTAGACTGCCATATTAAAAAAAAAAAAAAAAAAAAAAAAAAAGTGTATAATCTGTTTGTACTAATTCTTATTGAGATAGATGTTAATATAACATTTTGATATGATAAATGACATTTGTATTCTTTTGCTTATGACTGGGAAAGACAACCTGCCAGGGAGCACAAAATTGCCATCACTGCCCTCCTCACTGGACTTCACTTGCAAGTTTATCCCACTTCGTTTCATAAAATGGAACAGATGTTTGTGATGAGCAGAGTAGGCTTTCTTCACCACACTATGATCATGTCTTTTTTGCCTAGGAAAGTAATGAGAAAAAGAACATTAAGAGAAGGAATGACATCTTGATCAATTTAGTCCACTTCCCTCTCCCATTTGTTCTACATTTTAATCTATTGTCTGTGTCTATCAGACAGCACACGCAGCCTAGGGAAAGCTAAAATACATTCTACAGAGCAGCTAAATGGAGCTGGGGTTATTGCAGGAAAATCCTCCTAGAAGCTAAAGACTAATAATAGTTAGAATATCAAGATTCACTTACTCTATTCTTCATCAGACAGTGAAGACTTTTAGGTGTCACCTGGTTGTTTGAAAACAAAAACAAAAAAAGGAGGTATTTTAAAAGTAAAGGAAAAATAAAGAAGAAAGGGGAAAAAAAATATTCTGTTTTATCCTTCCACTAAGATAGCTGGGAAAAACATAAAAGACATTCCTTCACTTAATTTACCCTAATTTTTTTTTTCTGAAGTAGGATTAGAGGAAGAGATATTTAAAAATTTAAATTAAAATTTACTCTTGTCTTCTGATTTAATATAGCAGTTCTCTCAGCCGTGTTTCCCTGTACCCTTTCTATTCTCTGTGGCACAGATCTGAAAAGCAAAGTTACCATTCAAACAGGAAGAGGAAATATGATCCTATAGCATTAGTGAGGTTATAACATGTCTACAGAGATACAAGGAAAAGGTGTTTTACAAGGGGGTAATAGGTTCAGTAAATAGAAGTGCATGTATAGCTAAGTTACAGCTCTCAGGCTTATGACGCATCAATTCTTTGTAAGAATTCTGGAAGTGCATGCCTTCTATTCCCTTACTAATGCACACTAATACCTTTAATTAAATTACTAGTGTGAATACACATTTACCTTATGTAAAATGTAATAATTATGATAAACATAACCATGCGTATTTTTAAACACAGAAATAATGTGGGTTTTTTTGGGTAGACTACTGTAAGACATAGCTGACAAGAAAAGATATGCAAAGGATATATAGAAGACTCTTGTTCTACAGTAGGAACAGATGCAGGCATCTTCCTGTGTGTGGACTTAGTGTGATTTTTTTCTATATGTATATATATATATAATTATTATTTTTAAAGCACGTTTTCTATCAGAGTTGAGATTGCTATAATTTTTATTTAAGAAATAGTTTTAAAACTTGGAAAAGTTACTAAAAAAAATTAAGTAGCAAAAATGTTGCAATGATCTATAAAAATATTTCTGAGGATTTGTGTAAAAGGAGTAAGAAGTCGGATTACAAAAAAATCACAGAATTGCAGAAAGATTGAAGTTGGAAGGGATCTCTGGGTGCATCTGCTGCAATTCCTCTCCACCAGGATCACCCAGAGCTAGGTGCCCGGTACTGTGTCCAGATAGATGGCTTTTGGAGATCCCAAGGACAAGTCTTCTGAAAATGAAAATAAGGGATAGTAATAAAAGATATTTTTGCCTGGTGCCTGCAGATATTGTCTGAAGAGAAAGCAGATGGCATACGACAAGATGACTGTGCAGTGGAGGGAAGGAACACTTGGCTCATACTGTGGGAATCAAATGTTGTTTCTGCATTAGAATTGTATAATATTATTTTTATTTTATGATCTCCGCTATCATAGTTCTTTTTGGGAGTCCTTCTACTTAACTTGGAGAAGATCTCTGATAAGTTTACATCACTTATCTTCTAGATGAACCTTCCCAGGAACGCACACTCTGTATATAGGTGCATATATGTATATTTTGTCATACACACTGCAAGAATATCCTGCACGAGAGCAAACCAGGGAACAAGCCATGGCATGCCCGAGGAAGCGCCTGAAGAGACATCGGAAGGCCTGGCATCATCCCCCAAGTGCTCTTTGTTTAACGATGACTTTAAAGAAAATCACCATATCAATAGGACAAGGAGAGCACCGAGACATCTTGGAAACAACAGGATGGCCGCAGACTGACACCAGAAAACAAATAAATTAACAAGTAAATAGCAAATGTCAACCTTCTGATAAGATCGTGAACCTGGAGTACCCAGCCATTGGGGAAACAGGGAAAGGGGGAGGTAAGGGGGAGAAAGCAGGGTATAAAGGCTGTCATGTTGTGTCCATAGGCGCGCTCCTACTTGTGGGACACCCGCCATTGCAATCGCGAATAAATTCTGCTTTTATCAGAGATACCGTCCTGACAAACATTACTTGGATATTTCCAACAATACTCAGATGAATCGGGCAGAACTGTAAGTAAAATACAAATACCATAGCAAATAAAACACTAGCAGAAATGTTGATAAAATAAGGGACAGAATAATGGTTGCGCTGAATGCAATCAAAACCTTTTCACGTCAGCACGGCCCCGCTCTGTTCCTCTGCTGTCATGACCCTCCTGTAGTCCCTTCTCTGGAGGGGCTTTTAACTCTGCTCAATGGGAACACGGCACTGTGTTCTACGTAGTGCGAGAAGAGCGATCTGCCATTGCAGGCACACATGAGTCACAAATGCTGACTCACATTCCCCAGAACTCAGACACAGAGGAGGAAAACAGTGATTTGCTTGAGTTGGAATGAAAACGATGTGACAGTGCGTCCCAAATTAATCTTTTTCCTTTTTATCCTCATGATAGAAAAGATAAAAACAGAATAGGAAGGTATGTGTCTGTGCAACATCGAACACACACTCTGATGGCTAGAGGGAAGAGCTGCACCAGAAGTGACGCTCCTGACGTGACCTGGAAAGCACAGAATGCGAGTGTTCCTTCTGTGCAGCTGTAAAGCACACCACGATCAAACCAGCCTTACAAGTGCAGCCACGCATGTTGTCGCACTGAACTGGCGCTGCAGACAGTGAGGAAGGACTGCGGGGACCTCATCCCACCCGGCAGATTTTCTGGGCTTCTCTTACAGCACTGGGCACGGTTAGGAACTGAGCACTGCTCCTCTGGCCTGTGCGAGCTCTGCATTTGAGCTGACTTCATATATCTGCAACCTCATTATTTTGCTACAGCAAAACTCGGTCAGATGGATGTGCTAAAGGGGGAGCAATCTTTGACTGTGGTTCTTCACTGTAACCTTAAGCATCTCTCCTCCCGACTTCCCAATTTCTAAGGGTAGGTTGTCCCTCCTACAGACATGGATCTAAGCATTTTGCCCGGTACAAAATGAACTGACTGTATGGAAGCGAAGCACACTGTGGATAAGGAACTGTTTTTTATCTCAGCGCTGGGCTGCCTGGCCTCAATCCTTCAGAATACAGTTCTGAAAAGTAGCAAATAGCTTTTGTTAACACACAATCTGTTTGGGTGAGTGTAATTACGAATCTCAGATTTTCTTTGTGTTGCAAACGAAGCAGTCCTGTTTTAGAAACAGCTTTTCTCTGTAAGCTGCTGAGGGAGAGCTGCAAAGACCAGAAAGTAGGGTGACAGTATGGACAGAACAGTGGCCCCTCTCATGAATAAAAAACTACTCCACTTCCCACAGCTTTCTCTGAGCAGGAAACATTTCGCTATCCAAAGCAACAGCTGACACGGTGCTTGATTTAAATGGAACTGCAGTTTTGATGGAACCCTGATTCTGTGAGCCTGATAAGGTGAAATTAACCCTCATCTTTAATTTGTGAGGTATCGTTTTACCAAAACACTCCGTGTAATTCCATTTGGGACAAAAAACACCAAGAGTTCTGGCCAGATAATGAATCATAGAGTCATAGAATCACTCAGGTTGAAAAAGACCTTAAAGATCGAGTCCAACCATGATAATAGTGATAATGCCAACAGTGCAGGCTGGAGTTAATAAGATAAGTAAGAAAATGCTGGCTTATGTCTCAAAGGTGAAAAGAAACTATTTGGTGTCTATTTTTTCCTTTCTCAGAATAGTTGTTCCTTATCAGGCTGCCATATTTACTGGGATTCGTGTCATAATCTAGTTCAATAAAACTTGAAATAAAAAATTAAGTAAGGACAGAAAAGTGGATATAAATTCAATT
>NW_024965389.1:8111-13982 GCF_019238085.1 Lagopus leucura
GGAAACAGTCATTTGCTTGGGCCTATAGATAGTTAAAATGCACAGCTTTTTATTTAGATGAAACACCACAGGTCTCACATCTACCCTACTCCCATGCTGCTCCACGCCTTGCGAGAACTGATGAGCTTTCCATTAGCAGAAGTGCAGGGATGACTGATGCTGAAAATATGGAGGAGTTCAGACAACACTGAGACATTTTATAGCTGCTGGAAAGGGAAGAGCAGTTCTGATGACAAATGCCATTCCCTCTCTGGCCCCATTTTAAACTGAAATCCTATTTTATGAGCCCTTGCACATCTTAAAGCAGTCACAGTTCATCCACCTTCCAAAAGTCATTCAAACTCCAGCCATATCTCATCACACCTCTGGGCAGATAGAAGACCCTTGAGGACACTGGTGCAGGATGAAGGTAAGCCACCAACATACTGCTGGGAGGACTAATGGGGAGCCAGGGGCACACTGAGTCTGAGGAGCAGACAACAGGGCAAACAGAGGAAGCTGTGGTTCAGCACCTGATTTGATATCTGCACATCCTCTGTACCTTCTCTCACAGTACTAATCAGTCTCCTGCTCCAACAATGGGAGACAGCACAGGAAAAAGAACAAAATTGGCACAGGAACAAATGGCTGTGTAAAAGTTTAGGCTGTGTTTTAGAAGATGGTTTCTATTTGCCAGAGAAAGAAGGTCATGGAGCAGATTTCCTCAGAGAGGCAAAGACAAAAATCTTAGTGTCTGTATAACAGAACTTATGCAATTTATTACTGGGATTACAGGATTTGATTGCTTGACCTTAGGAGTCTCTGCCATTCACTCTCCCTGCCGCAACTGCCACATCCTTTTCAAAATAACATAGGAATGCACAAGATTCCTTGGTTGGTCATGTTAACTGTGAATGGAAGAGAAACTGAAAACACTGGCCAGATACTCTGTGATCAGAGGCAATGACAGATTTTCATGGCAAGAAAAAGAAAAGATGAAGTGAATCTACTCTCTTGGCTGCGCTTGATAACATTTGGGCAATGAGGCACAAGACTACTATCTCATGCTGCGGATCACAGTGGGAAGGAATGAAGCAGCCAAGTAACCTGTGCTCAGCATCCAAGACTGGCCAACAACTACAGGTAGGCTGGGCAGGGTCTGTTTATTGTGGTTATCTGACACATATTGCTGAGGATAAGGTTGTACTGCAGTGAATAAAAGTGATTCTGTTCTACTATCAGGTGGCTGAAAACTGCTGATGTGGTAATTGAAGTTATGGAGGAGTACAGGAGTGCATGTGCACATGCAAAGGCACTTCTCACTTGCTTGAGTAATAACATAATATGCGCAGTATCACCAAGGAGCAATTAATCTTAACAAAATTCTTATAGAATTTCTAGGGAGGGGTTCCTTTTCCTTCTTTTCCTTTCTTTTGCAGTTATTAATCAGTCTTCTTTTGATCCTTTGTGTTTCTGTGCTTTCATTTCAGGTCTTTCTAAATTTAAACTAGTGGTTTCTTTAGGCCCTCTGCACTTATATCATGAATCACATTACCTTTTCAATTCTAAGAAGAATTTAGGAAGGTTTACTGAGAGACTTTACTAACACAAGAGCAGAGTTGCGCTGCTGTTCTAATGAAACAGGAGATGTCAACATAATTAAACAAGGGGAAGGATTTGGCATGCTTTTCTGCAATGTGGCTGCAGTGACAAAAAAAAAAAACAAAACCTGTGTAAAAAGAGATAGCCAAATAGGATAGATTCTTGAAACAAATCCAGTTTATAGAGCCATGTGGATTAGTTGCAGCAAGGGTTCCATATAATTACTGGGACAAGGGGGAAGATAAGTGCCTGTATTCACATTCGTTACTTATCCATTCATTTCTTGTGCTTTGTGCCTCCTGTGTTGTTGCTGCCACCAGACATGGACTTGGTTGCTCCTGCACTTTGACCATATGATTTTCTGCTTCTACTCTCTTGCAGATCTGTGGGGTATGATCTTGCTGTGACTAAAAGCAGAAGAGAAAGTGGGGCAACGCTATTTCTATATATATCCTTTTCGGTTTTCAAGTACCAGGACTTCCCCAGGACTACGTTACAAGGCTGAAAATAATTCCACTATCTATTCCAAAGTAAATAATTACAGATCTCCCAGAAATAAAGATGCCATTGGAGTGACATCAGCATAAGATTATTCCTGACATTTATAGTCAGCAAGGTCTTCCTGTTAAGAAAAATTAATGCCTTTTTGGAGTAATTGAAACACCATGGAAAATAAAAAAAAAAATCATGATGTATGTCCTCTATAACTGCTACATTGAAAGCAAAAATGCAAGCTTAAATTCTCCATGAGTGATACACTTTGTAGGTAGCTTCTTCAGAAAATAAAGGAGGGTAAGGCTACAAACATCGCAGATATGAGCAAAAAAGATGGGCAAAAATAAAGTGCATATTAAGTGGTAGCTGAGGAGAATAAATTCTTTTTTTTTTTTTTCAAGTATAGTCTTTTAGACTGGGTTGATTTTCATTTTTCTGCCTGTAACTTTCTTCAGCATTCTGCAGGCGTTCTCTCCGTAGTTTAGCAGATCAAAGTTACTCCTTCACATTTAGAAAGTCCCAATTAGTATTTTACTGTGTTTTCTGAAATGTAGGAGATGATTTACCTGTGGAAAGTAAAAATATAATAAATTGCATTTTTATTACTTGAGAAGGCAGAGAGATGAGTCGTGATCTTCTTTCAACTAAAGGGCAAGTATCTGCAAGCTCATGTCAGCCCAAACTATCATAAAACTATGCTTTATAGCACAAAGAGAATTTGTCAGAAAGTTCTATTTCTTTTCATAGCACACGAAGATACGGAATGCAATTTCAAAAATAGTGCTCTGGCATTTTTATGAAATGTGCATTTCTTTTTCTAACTTTCTGGGTTGGTTGCCATGCTTACCTGACCCTTAGCATCATTACCTGACTCAGTGAGGTACACCGGATGAGGATTTGCTGCATGTCAGCATCCCATGAGGCAGTCATGGCTATTTTCAGGGTTCTTTGTCTCATCAAACCAAGACCTCTTCTGCCTCAGACATGTAGACCTTCTAAGTATATCAAGTCAAAGGAGCTACAGATATCATAGAGGTTGTCCAGGTACCTTGAGTCACTGGCACCAACTCCTGGATCATTGCCACTGTAACCCTTCTCAGTCAGCTTTAGACAGGTTTACTCACACTCTTTTCTGTCTTTATTCTTTTCTTTTTTCCTTGAATATTGCAAATTTCGTCTTGTTGGCCAGTGACTCATGAGCTAAGATACAAACTTCATTTGTTCAAGTATAATTTTCCCAAAACCATATTGCTATCTGTTCATTACTTATATTGCTCTGCTTTTTTTCTGTCTAAAGTCAAGCCTATATATAGAATATTTGAATCATGTTCTAAGATATTCCAGAATAATTTCCTAAAAGTGGTAGCATTAGGAAAATTATGAAGTTTATTTAAAAAAAAAAAGGTGTGATAATTTGTAATGTGATTACTGTGCTGAAATTAGGAAGCTCCTATAGAACTATGGCTTATAGCCCATGTGTAACAAGGTTGTACATAATAAGTTGAAATTGATTTTTGAAGGAAAGGAGTCAGATGAGAAATCCTTCCTTCTTTCTTCTTTCTTAGGCAAGAATACACAGATGAGGATTTAAGGAAAAAAGAAATCTCTGGTACCTACAAAATCTACCGTTCTGAGAAGTTTTCAAACTTTGGCTTGCACATCATAGTTCCATTTATTATTACTATTTACAAACAACAATGGCTGTGTGTCTGAAAGACATTGATGTAAAACTTTCTACCACAAAGAATATATCTCAGGAAATAGCTTGTATCCGTAATCTCTGCTTGCAGAGAAAAACGAGGGAATGAGGTGCCATGATCACAAGTTCCACAAAATACTCAATTATCCCCATGGGAGCTGGTAACGTGCATGGCCAGCACATTTCCTTGCACAGAGAGTATCTTCCTATTTAGTGGGGACAGATTTATAAAAAGGTTTTGGGAAAAATATGTATTTCCCTACATGTATATATATATTTCCAAGTGCTTTAATCGTGCAAATAGCTTCTTGCTTTCTTAAATTCTGGAGTCATGTCAGTAGAGCCTGCCAGATATTTTGGGGCAGAAAGCTCCAAATTTGGTGATTTCTTTATTATTTATAAGCTCTAAAGGCCAGGCAGGCACATCAGGTACTCTGTTTTAACCTGTGACACAGAAGTGTAGTGTAAGAGGCAGAGTAAGTACGTTTGTAACAATGACAAAACTGGGCTGTCAGACAGATAATATTTTATCTTATTTCTTGAATCTCTTTAATTTCCCAATACTGCACGCTAAAATTAAAGTGGCTGTAAAAAGTCACCTATCTATCAATAAGAATTAGAATGGATTTTCAATAAAAGTAAGTGAAGTATGAACCATGTTTTTTCCTGCACTTCTTCGCCTTTGCAATTTACGTGACATCCAAGTAGCATAAGCTTACATGTGCATGAAAGGCAAAGAAGGGGATAATTAAAACTGCAGATGTAAGATGGCAGGATTTTTATTCTCTCTCTCTCTCTTTTTTTTTTTTTTTTTTTAACTATAACAGCCAAATCTGGCTTGCTGACAGTATTTTCTGTGACATATTATTCACTTCAGCATGCAGCAACAGCAGTTTGTTTTGTCATACAGTGGAGGCCTTACTGTACACACCTGGACAGGTAAGGGGTGAGCACGGGGTGGCAGAGCCCCAAAGGCAGCCACTGTGCAAAACAGTGTTGTTTCTATCGTCTGCCTCACCTATATGAATAAGCCAGCACTTACACTGCTAAATAATAATAATGTCAATAAAACTGATCTGGATTTAAGATGATTTGTGTCTCAAAAAGCTTTCCTGATTTGTTTGTTTTGATGCTATCTCGAAGGTTGACTTCCAGAAGCTATATAATTTCTTTTTCATATAATGAAATATATATATATATAATATAATTTTTTTTTTCTGTTATAAATAGTGTGCAAACTAACTTAGAAAAGAAGAAAAACAGTAATTTTTGTCCTGGAACAGCAGTATTTCCATCCACAAAGTTGTACACCTGGACTGGGAATGTGGTACTGAGATAAAATAAGAGAAGGCAGCAGGATTCGATTTATATTTCACATGGCTGAATTAAGTGAGCCATAGGAAATGATAAAATAGGACCAGCAGGAACTCATCATAGCACTGAGTGACATGGTCCAGAATTCAGTCTCTCACAGATAGTTGTACTCAGAATGAAAACTAAACCAATACTTTCTACTAGAATAAGTCCTTTGAGGAATACACTTTGTGCTTCTTCCAGCCCCAGCTTTACAGAGGACTGCAAAGCACCTGGCTTTATAAGCTGGGATGTGCTGCCTTTGCTTTCACATCCAGACAGCTATGTTTGTGGATACATTATGTTTTCCACCAAAAAAAAAATGTCATGCTGATTTCCTTTGTGCTCATTTTAAACAGTAGAATTGGTCTGTAATGTAAATGTCAGAAATGAAAGCAGTAACAAGAAGTAGCACATGTGGATGGTGCGGTTGGTGAGCCTGAACAGAGTCCCCATGGCTTCACATGAAACAACAGCCACCTTCAGCAAGCTCTCAGAAGTAAAAGCGAGGAGCAAACACTTGGGTTGTCACAACAGGAAGGTGCAGCTACAGTGGAGCTGGGTAATGGCAGGCACAAAACTGGGCACAAAGGAGATGAATGTTGGCATAAAGGCCAGCACTGTGAGCAGGCCAAGTGAAGTACTGGGAAGAACTGGCATGAAACCGGTGCCAGCAGCAGGCAGGAGGTGCAGCGAGCTGTTCTCCAGGGGCTTTTAGGGCCAAGGATTTCTGAAAGCCACTT
>NW_024965390.1:0-586 GCF_019238085.1 Lagopus leucura
CAAGGTCACCTGATCCTTCTTCTTCGCCTGCTCTTCGCTGTCTGCGCTTCGCTGTCTGCGCTTCGCCGCCTGCGCTTCGCCATCTGCACTTCACCGTCTGTACTTCAGTCACTCAACTGGACTGCACTTCTCACCCCAGCATTGTGGTGAGGTCTATACAATTCAAACAGACTCTCTCTCTCTCTCTCTCTCTCTCATTGTATTTTACTAATACTATATTTAGTAAAATCATTTGTTCCACCTCAGATCAGTGCTGTTGTTTTCAAGTATTTTGGGGTCCCCTGCTTCCCCTTTCCCAGAGGCTCGGATCCGCAGATCCCTCTGCCCTGCTGGTCATGGAACTGGGCCGGACCAGCCCATAAACCGTTGACATTTTTGGTGGAGAATGCGGGCAACAGTTACTTTCTAGCTGTTTAGACTCTCTGCTCTTGGAGAGTTCCGTTGGGAAAGCTTATCTGTTTCACCGCTACTCTCTGAAAACGTGACCTTGAAAACTCCAGGCGGACTGCCAGTATCGTAGGATATTTGTAAACTCTGAGCTTTACTATCTTGCCTCTGTAAAAAAAAAAAAAAAAAAAAAAAAAAA
>NW_024965390.1:686-6177 GCF_019238085.1 Lagopus leucura
AAAAAAAAAAAAAAAAAAAAAAAAAAAATGCTTTCTGTAGTGAAACTTACTCTTAAAGGGCTGCACGCTGCTGCCTCTTCTTTCCTAATGCTCAAAACATACTGGGCATTAATTAAGCTTGCCACCTTGCTCTATGGAGCAATCAGCTTATACAATCAAATGAAAACATGGGTGGAAATATGGACCTGACACGTTTGTACAATGTGGCTTACAATTCCGGAGACAGCTGCCAATTTTACAGGACTGGGACTTTTTAAGGTTTCCAGTCTCACCTTTCAGCCTGTAATGCAGTTTTTGAATGAACACCTAGTCGCATTACTAATCTCCCTGAATGTATTGCTCATCATTTTGCTCAGTATTAGTATTTATTATATTTTGAGGATGTCCTCCCAAAAACCAGAGAATACTGAGTGGCAGGGAGTGTGGAGAGGTCTGGGAAAGACTTTAGACAGATGGAAATCTTCAGTCTCATGGAACTTTACTCCAGAACACCTGAAAGATCCTGAGAGTCTAAACAGCTATTTAAGGCAGGAATGTTGCGGCTTGGGCAGTTCTGAGGAGGCACATATGATTTGGGGCCTGGCTAATGCTTATCTGGCCTTATTCAATACTATCCTGGAGAGAGAGAGAGCCTCTGAAATTGAAAGGGAGAGCCTCACAGAAACAGTTCAAAATGAGCGAGAGAGTCTCCTGCTCCAGAGGAAAAACCTCCGATCTGAGAGAGATGCCCTCCGAGTTGAAAGAGACTCCCTGCAATCCAAACTCGACAATCTTCAATCTCAACAACACACCCTCCAATCTGAGCTAGATACTGTCATAATCGAACGAAACAAGCTCCAAGCTGAACTGGAGGATGAGAGCATTGGAACCGACCAACCTGATCAACCACAAGAGGCATCACAATCGATGTCAGTTGCCCCTGTAAGAGGACGGAAAACAAAGCGAATCTCGACTCAGTTAGAAGAGAAGAAAGAGGAGGAAAGAGGTCCAGAGGAGTGGCTCCGAGGTCCAAGAGAAGCACCTCTGAGTCCAGGGGAGGGGCCCTCAGTAAGACCACGGTCACCAACACCTACAAGGGCAAGAAGTCCTGGAAGAGCAAGAGCTGAGCAAGATATTGTTACCTTTGTGGATCGATCTCTGAAAATGAATGAAATTCGAAGTCTGAGAAAAGACTTCTCACGCCACCCAAATGAGCCTACTGCTACTTGGTTACTTTGATGCTGGGACAATGGGGCCAATAGTGTGTGGCTAGATAGTAGAGAAGCTCGCCAACTGGGTGGCATTGCTAGGGACTCAGCCATTGACAGAGGTATTAGTACATGCCAGAACCAGGCCTTCACCCTCTGGAAGCGGATGTTGTTAGCTGTAAAAGAAAGATACCACTTCAAAGACGATCTGATGCCCAAGAAGAAGAAATGGGCTGATATGGAAGAAGGCATCCATTATTTGAGAGAATGTGCTGTGGTGGAAACACTACATAGCCCCGATTTCATTCCTGATGAGCCAGACCAAGAGCATGATCCTGAGAGAGCCAGGTGTACACCAAATATGTGGCGTACATTCACAAAGACTGCACCAGAAAGGTACGCCAGTACATTTGCAGCTATGTATGGCAGAGGGGAAAGAAGACCCCTTATAAATGAGTTGGTTAATAAGCTTCAAGACTTTGAGTTACATTTAAGCCCTCTACGAGCTTGTGTTTCAGCCATTGAAAAAGTAGCTGAAAAGCTGGACAGAATGGAGAACAAACAAGAAGATATAATAGATAAACTATCAATTGTGCCTGATGCCGATGAATACATGGTGGTAACAGATACATCCAATGAGGAACAGAATTCCCAAAACAGCCTACTTGAGGGGCTAGCCAACTTGATTTCCTCCCAGTCAGTGTCATCCAACGTCTCAGCTATCAAAAGAAGACGTCCTCCTGCTCGAACAAGTGACAACAGTAAGACCACGTCACGTTTTGCCTTGTGGCATTACCTACGCGACCATGGAGAAGATATGAAGAAGAGGCATAAGCAACCTACTCCAGCACTTCAAGCACGGGTAAAAGAGTTACAAGACAAATCAACCACCAAGGTGAACTTCTCCAGAAAGGTGATTGCTCCAGTTGCTGCAGACAACAGAGGTAACAAATAGAGGGGCCCTGCCCCCAGCCAGGGGGGGGAAAGGGATAATAGAGTTTATTGGACTGTGTGGATTAGGTGGCCTGATACATCAGAACCACAGAAATATAAGGCCCTGGTGGATACTGGTGCACAGTGCACTCTAATGCCCTCGAGTCACCAAGGGACAAAATCAATTTATATTCATGGGGTGACAGGAGGTTCCCAAGAGTTGACTATGTTGGAGGCTGAAATCAGCCTCACTGGTAAAGACTGGCAAAAGCACCCTATTGTGACTGGCCCAGGGGCTCCATGTATACTTGGTATTAATTACCTCAGAAGGGGATATTTTAAGGATCCCAAAGGGTATTGATGGGCCTTTGGAATAGCTGCTGTAGACACAGAAGGTGTTAAGCAGTTGTCTGTTCTGCCTGGCCTATCAGAAGATCCGTCTGTTGTGGGGTTGCTATGAGTGGAAGAGCAACAGGTACCGATAGCTACAAAAACGGTGCACAGGCGGCAGTATCGCACCAACAGGGATTCCTTGCTCCCCATTCAGAAGTTAATTCGTCAACTAGAGAATCAGGGAGTGATCGGCAAAACTCACTCGCCCTTTAACAGCCCCATATGGCCAGTGCGTAAAGCCAGTGGAGAATGGAGGCTGACGGTGGACTACCGTGGCCTGAATGAAGTCACACCCTCATTGAGTGCTGCTGTGCCGGATATGTTAGAACTCCAATACGAACTGGAGTCAAAAGCAGCTAAGTGGTATGCCACCAATGACATTGCTAACGCCTTTTTCTCCATTCCTTTGGCCAAAGAATGTAGGCCACAGTTTGCTTTCACATGGAGGGGCATTCAGTATACCTGGAACCGTTTGCCCCAGGGGTGGAAACATAGTCCAACTATTTGTCATGGGTTGATCCAAGCTGCACTGGAACAGGGAGGTGCTCCTGAGCACTTACAGTACATTGATGACATCATTGTGTGGGGCAACACAGCAAAGGAAGTTTTTGAGAAAGGAGAGCAAATAATCCAGATCCTTCTCCATGCTGGTTTTGCTATTAAGCGAAGCAAAGTGAAAGGACCTGCCCAGGAAATTCAGTTCCTAGGCATAAAGTGGCAAGATGGCCGTCGTCACATCCCGACAGATGTGATCGACAAAATCACTGCCATGTCTTCCCCCACTAATAAGAAAGAGACACAATCATTTCTGGGCATAGTGGGTTTTTGGAGAATGCATGTTCCAAACTACAGCCTCATTGTAAGCCCACTTTATCAGGTGACACGGAAGAAGAATGATTTTGTGTGGGGTCCTGAGCAGCAGCAGGCTTTTGAGCAGATTAAACAAGAGATAGCCCGTGCTGTGGCCCTAGGGCCAGTACGGATGGGACAGGGTATAAAGAACATCCTCTACACTGCTGCTGGAGAGAAAGGCCCCACTTGGAGTTTGTGGCAAAGAGCCTCAGGAGAGCCCCGAAGCCGACCCTTGGGATTCTGGAGTCGAGCCTACAGGGGGTCGGAGGAGGGCTACACTCCAACTGAAAAGGAGATCTTAGCTGCATATGAGGGGGTTCGGGCTGCTTCTGAAGTAGTCGGTACTGAAACACAGCTCCTTCTGGCACCTCGACTGCCAGTGTTGAACTGGATGTTCAAGGGAAAGGTTCCTTCCACCCATCATGCTACTGATGCCACTTGGAGTAAGTGGGTTGCGTTGATTACACAACGAGCACGGATGGGGAACCTCAGCCATCCAGGAATCCTAGAAGTCATCATGGACTGGCCTGAAGGTAAAAAGTTTGGAACACCACCAGCAGAAGAAGTATCACGTGCTAAAGAAGCCCCACCATACAATGAACTACCAGAGAATGAAAAGAAATATGCCCTATTCACAGATGGATCGTGTCGTATTGTGGGAAAGCATCGCAGATGGAAATCTGCTGTGTGGAGCCCTACACGACAAGTTGCAGAGGCCACCGAAGGGAAAGGAGAATCGAGCCAATTTGCAGAGGTAAAGGCTGTCCAACTGGCCTTAGATGTCGCTGAACGGGAGAGGTGGCCAATGCTCTATCTTTACACTGACTCATGGATGGTAGCAAATGCCTTATGGGGGTGGTTACAGCAGTGGGAGCAAAATAATTGGCAAAGAAAGGGCAAGCCTATTTGGGCTGCTGACCTATGGAAAGATATTGCTACCCGAACAAAAAATATGGTTATAAAGGTGCGTCATGTAGATGCTCATGTGCCCAAGAGTAGAGCTACAGAAGATCAGCGAAATAACCATCAGGTAGACCGAGCTTCCAGAATTGAGGTGGCTCAAATAGACCTGGACTGGCAGAACAAGGGTGAGTTATTTTTAGCTCGGTGGGCCCATGAGACCTCAGGTCATCAAGGGAGAGACGCAACATACAAATGGGCTAGAGACCGAGGGGTGGACTTAACTATGGATGCCATTGTACAAATCATTCATGACTGTGATACATGCGCCACAATTAAACAAGCCAAGAGGATGAAACCTCTCTGGGAGGAAGGGCAATGGCAAAAGTACAAATATGGGGAGGCATGGCAGGTTGATTATATCACCTTGCCACGATCTCGCAATGGTAAGCATTATGTGCTCACCATGGTGGAGGCAACAACCGGGTGGCTTGAAACATATGCAGTACCCCATGCTACCGCTCGAAACACCATATTAGGTCTGGAGAGGCAAATCCTGTGGCAACATGGCACCCCGGAAAGTATTGAGTCAGATAATGGGACTCATTTTAAAAATTCACTTGTGGATACTTGGGCCAGAGAACATGGCATCGAGTGGATTTATCATATCCCCTATCATGCACCAGCCTCTGGTAAGATCGAACGCTACAACGGGTTGTTAAAAACGATGTTGAAAGCACTGGGTGGCGGAACATTTAAACACTGGGAGAAGCATTTGGCAGAAGCCACCTGGCTGGTTAACACCAGAGGATCAATCAGTCGAGATGGTCCTACCCAATCCAGCTCCCTACATATTGTAGAGGGAGATAAGGTCCCTGTAGTACATGTAAAGAACATGTTAGGAAAAGCAGTTTGGGTTTTTCCTGCTTCTGGGAAGGGCAAACCTCTTCGCAGAACTGTCTTTGCCCAGGGACCTGGGTCCACCTGGTGGGTGATGCAGAAAAACGGGGATGTTCAGTGTGTACCACAAGGGAATTTGATGTTGGGGGAGTGCAGTCTGTAATCCCATGTGTTAAGCATGATGTAGTGATGTAGAATAAGGGGTGGAATGTCATGGTTTTATGATTTTTGGTCATCAGTATTCCACGCCATAACATCATGTAATGCACTGGGGGTGGAGTTTGATATCTGCCGAATGTTCGTCCGTCGGAGAAGAACTACATTTC
>NW_024965391.1:0-34406 GCF_019238085.1 Lagopus leucura
CCTTGAGGTCCCTTCCAACCCAACCGTTCTGTGATTCTATGGTCAGGCTCCACAGCTCAATTAATTCAGACAAAATAAACAAATCTGGCTTTTCTGGACAGTTTACCCCATCAGCTGACCCAGAAATTTGGAGATTTCAGACTGAAACCTGCTGAATTCAGACGCATTTACTTTTAACCACATTCACCAACATGGATACTTCCCTTCAGTTATTCCATTTCCCATATTCTTTCCTAAGGAAGTAGAAAGAAAAAGACCCGCCTCTTTTCAGCTGGTAATCAGCAGTAAATAGTTCCACACACTCAACTGTGTGAGAAGTGCTCTCGGAGGCTTTGGGCAGCCAGGAGATAAGCACGGCATGCAGGCTCATGGCTCTGAGAGCTGCTCAGTGATTGCTCCAAGGCAGCCAGGTGTTGCTCCCCATTCCATCCCTGCACCCGTTTCCCTCTATGCTGTCAAGTGAGCTCACTGAAAACCTCCAAGCACCACGTGTGGTTTGTGCTGTTTTCCTCACCCTGCTGGCCTCACCATCAGGGCACAGCAACCAGGAGCAGCAGCTCACCTCAGTGCCCCCACCACGCACAGGGCTGAGCTCCTCTGTACCACAGCTTCCTCCACTCCTGGGTACGCTGCTGTTGCAAACGCCGTCCTTCTCACCTCTCTCTGCGAGATGAACACCTTCCCATAGCTGCACTGCTAACAGGGCTCAGTTACTAAACTTCACCATTAGTGTTAGGAAGAAGTTCTGCACTCAGATGACGGCAAGGCACAGCCGCCCAGAGCCACTGCTCCATCCTGCGGTGCCCAAGGCCGGGCTGGATGGGATCCTGAGCTGCTGCTGGCAGTCAGCCCACAGCGGGGCTTGGAAGTGTGTGATCTTTAAGGTCCCTGCTATGACTCTATGGAGAGAAAATGGAACCAGCTCTGGATGGAAAGAGATC
The DNA here is from genome assembly GCF_019238085.1 of Lagopus leucura. Lineage (NCBI taxonomy): Eukaryota > Metazoa > Chordata > Aves > Galliformes > Phasianidae > Lagopus > Lagopus leucura. Next base: position 942 of record NW_024965391.1, read on the forward strand.
GACGCAATACACAACAGGAGAGCAAGAAAAACGGAAACAAATCACAAATATCATCAGAAATGAGGGGGGGAAAAAAAAAAAAAGGGTAAATATCCACAATTAAGCTTCAAGAGTCATCTGCTCCAAGCAGGGAACTCCCTCACTCAGCTCCTCCAGCATCCCCTCCCAGCTGGGAAAGAACTGAAGTTACCAAGCTGCTCCCAGGCACGGCTTTCTTCCCTCCTGCCTGGCAGGCACTCACCAAAGTAACTCCCCTGTCCTCCCAGTGTCGCTTCTAGGCCATTTCCTACTCTCATTATATAACCATGGACTCCACTTTAAAAGGAAATCTCATTTTATCACAGGAAGCCAGTTCCCCAGGGGAAAAGTATTAGAGATGTCTGCAGTATGTTTAGAGAAGCCCCAGCATCAGCTGATGTCAGCCAGAGTTAAGGTCTTTAGAAGCCCTGTCTTATATTACATGCTCCAACCAAATCTCCAGCAGCCTTCCTGAACGGTCTGAAGCAAAAAACAAACCCACCCCACATTCAGATGGCCCACAGCAGGGTTGGTGGGCAAGGAACAGATACTGGAGGAAAACAGACGTGTGCTGAGCTGATGTGAGGGTGGAGAACAGAGGCAGCTGGAGGAAAAGGAGCAGGAGCAGAGCCTGAGCACAGGCAGCTCTGGGTAGTTAAAGAACAAGGCTCAGTGCTTTGAGGCTGAAGGCTCTGCCCGGCACCTGAGGAGATGCAGCATACGACCTGGCTACCAGCCGTGCTGGGTGAGCACCGCGCACGGCCATCTGCTGTCCCACCACTGCAGCACGGCTCCTGCACGCCCTGCCAGCAGCAAGGAGGGCACACAACATGCAGACACATGGGAACTGCAGGCGGAAGGAAAGCAGAGCCCCAGGACACATCGTCTCCAGGGAGAGCATCGGAGCCGCGCGCAGACAGGGAGATCTGGCAGCTTCTGCAAGAAAGGAACGTCAGACATCACAACAACAGGCAACTTGGTGAGTTTGAGCTGTTCAAAACCAAGCACCATCACTGACATCTACTGAATGAACATCGCAGCTCTCAAGGGAACCACGGCTCTGTGGACTGATTGGATTTTCAGCAGCAGGCAGCGCTGCACGATGCATTCAGAAGCGCAACTGCCTCTGCTGGTAAAACAGTCATTGTACTTAAGGGGAAATCCAAGCCTGCGATGCCAAATCCAGGCAACTTATAGAATCTCTCCTTAAAAGTGAATTCCCAAGCTGAAAATAGGTTGGGCCAAAAGCAAATAAGCCAGGGTTACATCAAACTAATGCAGATATACGTCCCTATAAATCCAGGCAGTCATTCAGCAGTTACACCAATGCAGGCCACGCTAAGAGGGTCAGCCCAGGACAAATATGTAATCCCCAATGTGACGCCTGATCCTATTGCCCTACATGCTCTGTCCAAATCCCAGTGCCCAACTAAAAGGGTGTTTCACTCAGAAGAAGCCTTGCAGTGCTACGGAGGTGGCACTTCAGCATTGTGCAGAGCTGGGCAGGAAGACGGCCGACCATACATCACCTCCAGAGCCTGAAGGCCACGTTAAAGGCTCCCTTGCACATCCCACCTCTCCTTTCTGAGGTTTCTCTGCCTTTTCAGAGATAAAATTAGCACGTATGAAGTTATAATCCAAGTCACACTTCTGAAGTCTGTGCATCAGCAACGCTGCATGGCCTTTCATAGGATCCCTGCACACACTGGAGTCACTGCTGCACATACAGATCGCATTCAGCCCCACATCCCTGCTAAGTAAGAAGCCCAAATCAATGGCTTAACTCAAGAACTCCTCTTCTAATTGCTTCCATTTTGTGACCAACACAAGCAGCCATTCACTCCCACAAGAGCCAAAGGGAAGGAAAGGCTCTGACTCACTGCTTTCTCCCATTCTTTACCCCTGATGCTGCAGACGTAGCTTGAAGCCTCTCGTGGATTTCTGTCTTCGTTCCTCCACAGTTTGAAGTTTCCAATTACTTTCACTGTTAATCAGGCATCCACAGACAGCAGAAAACCTGCTCTGGAGATCCTTACAACCACCACAGGTAGAGATACAGAGGAGTATCTTTGAGGAGTGCTAAATAAGCAACACTTAATAAAACTGCAATTAGCAGCTTCTGGAGGGTCAGAAGACTGACAGAAGGAGAACTGTCAACGTAAACAAAGAGGAGGGCTGGAAATGGAGGGAGGGGAGGAAAATCAATCCATCAATCAGAACAACAGAAGTCCAAACGTGTCATTCCTTACGTGATGCTCAAACCGTTCCAGGCCAACAGAAAGGGAATCCCAGCACAGTGCTCAAATTACCAGCAGGAATTGGCAGTACAGCTGCTGTGAGCAGCGCTATCCGTGACGCCCTGAACACTTCCCATAAGCAGCAGGCAGCACCCCAGCACCCCGGCTTTGTGCTGGGAGCACGGATGGAGCTCAACTCCCTGCACCCAAGTGCATGTAAACATGCTTTGAGATCCACCTGATAAAAGCTCCCATCGTTTTACTCTGTTTAAACTCAATGTCAACACCCTAAACTCGGCTCAAAGCAGCTTTCCAGGATGATGTAGCTCCAGTGCAATTTTACAAAAGGAATGATGACTCACTGGCAGGCGGGAACGGGTTGGAAATGGATGACCTAATGCTCCAAAAGAAGCTTGCTTTTACAGAGCCCCAGCCTCAGTCTGTGCAGTACCTTCCTAACAGAGAGATTTTGCACCACTGAGTTTACAACACGACCTCTGGGCTCTTATTGCAGTGGCAGTTTGGCTGCCTGGCCCCACCAAGCAGCTCCGCACGCCTTACCTCAGCCCAGCACCAGGTAGCCTCCTACAGAACCACGGCTGTGTGCTGAATGCTCAGCCCCTTCCCCAGGCAGTGCTGAGCAGCAGAGGGAAGGAGGAGCTGCTTCAGCATCAAACGCAGACAGAGGTGTTGGAATGAAACCATCAGTTCACTCATGTTTGATACCTGGTGAGCACTGCGAGCGCTGGGCTGACGAGCAAGACAAGCCTGCTTGGGGTTCAGCTGGATTCCTCCAGCCTTGCTAGGGATCCTCTATCCACAAGGGCTGACTTTTATGGCCTTATGTTCAGCCAGCAGCTGCACAGCTTAGAGTTACCTGCTGTAACGATGGCCCACAGCGACCAGGTAGATTTAAAAGCACCCTGAGCGTCCCTTGGGCTGAACCCGCGTTGCTCCCAGCCTTCTTCCCATGCTTGCAAATGCTCCAGATGAAAGGGGCAACGTGTAGGTGGAGAATGGGAGTTAGTGACACAGGCTAATCAGGATTCTAATCATGCTAATAGCTGTGATTAACTGCATACTCCTCCTAGAAGCTTCCCGCAGCTTCGCACAGCAGCGTGATACCAGAGTGCTGCTCATCCCCTTAATCTCCAGCTGCACCACGTGTGTCCTGGACATTCCCCATACTTAGCCCTAATCCCACCCACACACCAAACCTTCCAGCAGGCCAGCATCAGCGCTTTGGGCAGGGTACAAGAGAAGCTATTGCTCCACGAGGTTGCAAATGAGAACTGTTCCAAACAAGAGCTACTACAAGCCTACCACATCAGCCATCCCTCCTTTGCAGGCAGCACTGTGCACCCTCTCAGGAGAGCTGCTCAGCAGCGCTGCTCTCACAGGGAGAGCCACGAGGAGCAACAGGGACAGCAGAGCCCCATAAACACCCGTCTGCAGCACCAAGGTGCCTGGCAGGCAGGGAGAAATGAGAGCTTCCCCCCTGCTCCCAGGAGAGGACTGATTTACAGCAGCACGGAATCACCACCACCATCCACCTGCCAGCAGGAACAACAAGGGAAGAACGTGAATTACAGAGCCTGACCATGCTCCATTCACACACCATGCACCGGGCATCCAGCAGTGCCCTGTGCTTCCAGCAGCACTGCACCTCTGATGCTCTGCACAGCAGTGCCAGAGACACACTGCTATTGGGCCTGCCAGTGTTTACAACAATCACAGAACGGCCTGGGTTGCAAAGGAGCACGATGCTCATCCAGCTCCAACCCCTGCTGTGTGCAGGTCGCCAACCAGCAGCCCAGGCTGCCCCAGAGCCACATCCAGCCTGGCCTTGAATGCCTGCAGGGATGGGGCATCCACAGCCACCTTGGGCAGCCCGTTCAGGTGAGATGGGCATGTATGACAACACACAGAACTTAACAGCTTACTGTGAGGAGGTTTAAGACTAAGCTTGTTTGGGAACAGATGCATGCTCCCCAGCAAACCCTTGACGTTATCCTATTAAAAGTGCTAGAGCTCACAAACTCCCTCAGCATCGCCCCAACATCTGTCCGTAATCCTTTGGCTTTAGAATCCCACAACAATGCAGCTTTAGTACCCTGGTCTGGTATCAAATGTGGAGGTTGGTGGCCCTGCCTGTGGCAGAGGGAGGTTGGAGACTCAGGATCCTTGAGGCCCCTTCCAACCCGGGCCATTCTGTGATTCTATGATTAGTATCAGGAAAATGACTTCACGAACTGATTTGGAACATCTGAAGCCTCACCAATCGGGTTAACAGCCCCCTGTGAGCAATGCAGGGTGCTCACATGAGCCAGAAGCGTTTCACTGTTTTGTTACCAAGCAAAAAATCTGCCTAACATCCACAGCAACCGATTCCACTGACCTTTCCTTCCCACCAGAAATTCTTTCACATGTGCAAAACACCCAGTCATGAAGTTGGCTTCCGAGCTGTGGGAGGCTGCGAATTCCCCACCAGCGCAGCTCTGCCTGCTGGCTGTGTGCACCCATCCCCAGGGCTGCCAGCAGCACAGCACAGAGCCCTGCCATCCCCGGGGAGCCCAGCTTTGCACACACAGCAGTGAGCAGTGAGGCCCGGCCTGCTGTGCCTCACCTCCACGCTGGGATCACGGAGCCCTGCACTGCTCTACGCCGCACTGCAGTTTCATCGGCCTCGAAGGAAAGAAAATCAGTTTGACTCCACTGCCACAACACGAGGAAGCCACACACACCGCCTGTGACTAAGCAAGAGATTGAGCTATTTTAACTGGGGCAGGAAGCATCAACACGGAGCCACAGGAAATAGCATCTGCCTTCCAGAGCAGCATCAGCTGCAGGTCTGCCCTGAAACTCTGCAGCGCTGACACCAAATGCAGCCTGCCCTCCGCAGCAGCCTGGCAGCAATGTGATGAGTAACAGGCCTGCGGCTCCCAGCTCCCCGAGGAGGAGACTTGAATTTCATCTTCCATCTTGCCTGGACGAGCAAAATAAATTATTTGGGATATTTTCAGACTAAAACAAGGTACAGCTGTAATTTATTTGTCTTTTAAGCACCCATCGCTTTCATTTGAATTGCAAGTGGCTTGAATTCATCCTGACAGACTTACAGCCAGTCTGACCTGTGGTTTCCCTTAGTCAGAACTGTGGCACCTATCAGCCTTTGGAAGCCCATACATCGGTGCTTCATAGAGGCAAACATCACTTAAGGACTGAGCTGCTGCTTGAAGATAAGAATGGGGAGTTTATTAGAATCACAGAATGGCCTGGGTTGCAAAGGAGCACGATGCTCATCCAGCTCCAACCCCTGCTGTGTGCAGGTCACCAACCAGCAGCCCAGGCTGCCCAGAGCCACATCCAGCCTGGCCTTGAATGCCTGCAGGGATGGATGGGGCATCCACAGCCTCCTTGGGCAACCTGTTCCATTACACAAGGCTGAGCTGAAGAAGTGATGAGTACAAACCAGACCTGAGCTCTACAAGAATTCAGTGCAATGGCTCAGGTTCATTTCTTTCTGGGGAAGAGAGGTAACCACTAAAACACAACAGGGTTTGGGACCTCAGACATAATTACTGCTCCATTCACCAGCACTAAGGCTGACTCAGCCCTTTTACAGACTGCAGAAGGAACACGTAATTTATTTGTTTAAACGAAGCATTCAGCAGAGCTCACGAAACAAGCTGAGGAATGGGAACCCAGTCACATCCCACCGGCCCTGCAGCCCCACTGCCTGCTCCTTTGAAACAACACTGGTTTTCCCTCTTTGTTCTGTTTCTTTGTGTTGTTCCATCTTTGCTTGGTGCCGTTCCTGGAGAGACACACATGAGAGACTTACTGACAGCCCTCAGTCTCACAATGGGACACAGATCGACTCTTCTCCCTTTGGGAGAATCACTTCTCACTGAGGGCTCCTTATTCCACAAAGAAAGTAGAGGGCATTGCTGTTACTGCAACAGAAACTCCGCTGAGGTACTTTTAAAAGTGAAGACTTCATCTCTTCTGATCTGAGGGGATAAAAAGCCACGAATTCACCAAACAACTGGAAGGACGATCAGACATTTCATTGGCTCTCATACAGCAGGGGAAGGAGGGGGTGCCAGCAACTCAGCCAGCCAAGCAGGCACTTTGATAAGAGTTCCACTGCAACCTCAAATATTGCTGAATTACCGCTTATCTGTCTCTCTTAAATAAAGTGAAGCACATTACAACAGTACACCGCATAACACCAGCAAAATATACAATACCAGATGGGATAATTCAGTGCTAGCAACGCGGCCATCAGCCTTACAGCTGCAGACCTCCAGCACAGGCCTGCTCCTTCCATTTGGAAAAGGCAGCCACAGCAAAACCTCATGCAAAGCCCTGCACACAGAGGACACGAGGAGGCACTGCGCAGGGCTCATGGGCCACCAGCTGAAATGCCAGGGTAGCACGTCAGTGTCCCTCTTGTTATTCAAGGAGCTTTTAGGTACGCTGCTGAGGCTCCCTGGGAAGAGAAACTTGGCTTGGAAAGAGCAACTTGTTAAAAAGTTAAGGTAAATGAGCTTATTTGATGAACTCACAAAATAACTGGGATATAAGTAAAAGGAAACAAGACTTTCTTTACTGAGAGAGCAGTGAGGGGCTGGAACAGCTGCCCAGAGAGGCTGTGATGCCCCGTCCATCCGTGGAGGTGTTGGAGGCCAGGTTGGATGGGGCCCTGGGCAGCCTGGGCTGCTGTGAAATGGGGAGGTTGGTGGCCCTGCATTGGTGGGGGGTTGGAGCTTCGTGAGCCTTGAGGTCCCTTCCAACCCAACCGTTCTGTGATTCTATGATTTAGGGGGAAACATGAAAATTGTCATTGTTACCTACTTAATATACATCACACATACAAAGTATGCCTTTATATGTATAAAAATGGGCTCCATAGGTTGGCAGATCACAAGTGTGACACACGCACACACCTCACCAGAAGCAGAGCTCACACAAAGCACTCCGCCCGCACCAACACACACCCTGGGATCGCCATCAGCAGCACAACAGCACCTTCGCAGCTCAGAGCTTCACAGCGGCTCCCCAGCAGCCGTCCCACAGCCCGCTGCCATACAACACAGCGGGAGGGACCCAGATGCGTGCACACAAAGGCGTCCAGGAGGGTCTGATCCGCACCCACTCACGGGCGGGCAGCGGAGCACGGCGCCGCTGGGGGCCGGGGCGGCTCAGGGGAGCCCGCATCGCTGCCCGCGGCCGAAAGGAGGTGGCGGTGGGGGAGGGGTCGGCCTCGACTCCCGCGAACGGCCCCACGTCGTGCCGGGGGGCTCCGGCTGGACACGAGGGACGATCCCTCCTTCGGAAGACACGGCACGGCCGCCACGGAGCGGAGCCGGCAGCGCGTGCGGACTCGATCCGGAGCGGCGGGAATGCGGGACGCGGCGGCGGGGCGGGGGAGCTCACGGCTCTTCCGCGACCCGAGCGGCTCCGAAGAGCCGAGTTTCTCCCCGCGCCGCAGCCCCGCCCCGCCCTTCGCACCGCCGCCCGGAGCCCCTCGGCCCCCCCCGCCCGGATGGCGGCGGCCCCGCGGCCCTCGGCGGATCGCTCCCACCGCCGGCTCCCTCCGATCCCGCCACGCACGGCCGGGCCGCCCCGCGCCGCGAAGAGCGCGCGGAGCCGAAGGGAGGCGGCGCGGCCCCCCCGCCATACAGGGGCCGCCGCCCTCGACCCCGCACCGCCCCGCACGGCTCCCCCCCGCTCCTCCGTCGCCCGGCCGGGCCGGGCCGCGCCCGCCGCCCCCCGTGGCGGAACCCCCTCCTCGCAGCCCGCGCGGCCCTTACCGCAGGCGGAGCGCGCCGGGACGGAGCCGCCCGCTCAGTGTCGCCGTCCCCTGCGGGCCCGGCGGGGGGAGGAGGCGGGGGAGGCCGCACCGCCGCCGTTGGCCTCAGGCCGAGCACGCCGCCCCGCTGGGCCCGCCGCCGTTCGGCCAATAGCGCCGCGCCGCGCCCGCCCCTCGCCAATCGGAGAGAGCGCGGGTAAGGGGGCGGGGCCAAGAGAGGGCGGGGCTCGGGCGGCGCCGCCGTGACAGCGCAGCGGGGGCGGGGGCGGCGTGAGAGGCGGGGGGGAGGGCGGGAACCGGGGGGGGGGAGGGCTGAGGGGACGCGGGGCGGCGGGGGGCCGGGGGGGCGGGGGGGCGGGGGGGGGTTCTGCTCGGAGGGTGGGAATGACTGGCTGTCAGGAGGAGCGGCCGGCCGCTGGAATCGTAGAATCGTAAGGATCACGGAATCGTAGGACGGCTTAATGGCCTCAAGGATCATCGCGGTCCCCCTCTGCCCTGGGCTGCCCAGGACAGCCGTGGCCTCAGCACCGCCAGGGTGGGCACCGCAGCTCCGGGCAGGGCCAGCACCTCACCTCACCCCTCACACCACGTTGGAAGTCGCTCCATTTCCAGCACATAACCTCCCTCAGCACTCGGAGGCTGCCGTGCGGTCTCCCCTCGCCTTCTCACGGTGCCCAGGTGAGGTGAGGACACCCATCCCCGTATCGGAATGGCAGGCACTGCTGGTGCTTCCGCTTTGTGTTCTTAATTTCACTTCCACTAATGACCCATTAGATCCAGAAATGACCCTCTTTGCATCCAGGATGGCAAAACACATTATAGCGATGAAACGTACAGACAGCAGGATGCTAAGCGACGGAAGGATTGCACAGCAGGCACGGCTGCACCGCACAGGGCTGAAACCCCCGAGGGGGGCAGGGAGGAAAAAGGTGAGGCTGTCAGACATGGCTCCAATGACAGCAGCCACACAGGAGGAACCTCTGCCTTTGTGCTTCGAGGTTTGAATCATTGCAACCACCCATCATAGGGAGCTCATCCAGGAGCAGGAAGGAGATGAAGCCCATCTGTTGGCAATGAGGTCTGTGTGTCACGCACCCAGCCCCAGGGAGCTGCAGAGCTCTAAATCTCATAGAGAACACGCCATGCTGCCCTGCCAGATAAGGGAATCAAAGCATGCCTAAATCCACCCAAACAGGCGTGTCGTGTCCCTCACCTCTGGTCATTTGGAGGAGGGAACACCCTTCGCATCGGGCTGTGGGCAGGGGCACAACCCATCCACGTGGAGCTGAGGTGCAGCTTCTGCCCCCGACCCCTGCTGCCAAACTGGAGAGTGTGGGCTCCTTTCCAGGGCCGCAGCTTGTAAGGACAAGGGAGGGGAAACCCCGCGTCCCCATGAAAGGCACACGCATAACAACTGCTTCTACCATGTGCTATTTTTAAGCTCCGAGATAAAATAGCTTCCCAATGGCTTTGGGAGGATTGGCGATGGTTTGAATTTCAGGGCTGCTCCAGCTCACCCGGGGCTTTGGATCAGCACAGCCTTAAAGATACCTCTATCCTCCTTGGAAAATCCTCCTCCTTTCTCTGCTAGGTGTGGTCAGAGAAGGGGTAAGCCCTTGTTCAAGTGTAGGGCAGGAATTCCTCTGCCTGTGCCAAGGCTGTAATGTAACAAGAAGCAGTGAGTTACATCAGTGCTGCACTGGGGAGGACATCTGACCTGCTTTGGGCTCCAGAATCTGCTCACTGAGCCCCTTGTCTATTCCCTCAGTTGAAAATGTGAGCATCCAGAGCCTTGCCTTCAGTGCACTGTTCGCACAGGAGCCAAACCATCGGTGCTTTAAGGCAACAGGAGGTCCAGACTTCACTCTGCCAGGCGGCTGCCTTGCTAACGCTCTCATCCCACCCAGGCACACAGTTACCACCAGTCGGGGCAGAGGCAGCCCTGCCAGCGATGGCTGTGTCCATCCTGAACTGCATGTCACTGCTGCCCGCCGCAATCCCATCTACACAGCACTGCACGTGGAACTCATGAGATGAGAATGTGCGGACTGTGAGCTGCCCAAAAGCTGTGCTCCTGTGGAGAGGAGACACATCTTCCTGTGGCTCTGCTCGCTCCCACCGCTGCTCTGTGCACACGTTGCTGAGCACATCCTTCTGTGCCAGCCCTTCCTGCAGCTCCCTGTGCAGCAATGCTCCGTGCACACCTCGATCCAGGCTGGGTTTTTATCCCGCTGTGCACAGCTTCTCATTACACTGGGATTCAGGCTTCCTGATCTCCTTAAGTCCTGTCCTGTCCCAGCTGATGCCAGTCACATTTCTATGGCTGGCCTCGGAATGAGCAGCACGGAGGAGAGGTTTCACAGCTCAGCTTACATCTGAAGAACAGCATAACTCGTTTCTGACCAGAAGGATCAAAGTGTAGCATGAGCTACGTCTCTCCTCAGAGCAGATGATTCTCCTAACTCTTCAGACACCACCAGCATGAGGGCAGGCTGAAATCCCAGCAGGGCGCGTTTCAAGGTGAACAACCGACTGCTCTGCTCTCTCAGCTGATACTGCACTTACAAGCACAGCTATTGCCGTTTTATTAATCTAGTTTAGTGCCAAACCTCCCTCACCTAAAATCGAAACTGTTGCTTGCTTTCTGGGAGCAGCTCAAGGACAGACTGCATTCGTGGCCTCTCTCTGTGCCTCCCCTATGCAGAACTTCAGCGTTTCATTTATCTTTGTTTTTCCCTCAGAAGAATATAACCTCCTTCTCCTCTTGCTTTTCCAGCTTCCCATGCCAGACCCCCCCAAGCCCCTTCTCAGCTTCACGTGGCCTGAAAGGGAGGGGAGCAGGAACCACCTTCCACATCACAAGGAGGCCAAAATCTATGTGACACTGCAAGTGTGTCTGCCCTGGTAATAGAGAGGGGACTCTGATTTTTGTGAAGGAGCTGTGGGGAGAGAAGCTTGGCAGGCAATGGCTTTGCTTTTCCATCAAGCCAGACAGCAAAAGAGAAGGGGAGAAAGGGAAGGGGACAACCTGCTCACGTCCTGCAGGGTCACTGCTGGCCATCCCTGTGAGTCTGGCAGGGCACGAGGGCTGGGCCTGCAGCTGGGCTGAGAGCCGGCCTGGCTCATGAGTCACCTGGAGTCACATGCAGGCACCGAGGGAGCTGGAAAGGAAGAGCTTGTTTCTGGTTAATGCACATTCATCTCCACTTAGATAGGAGCCACAGCAAATTAAGGACGCCGAGTGATGTGGCGGGGCTTGGCTCTGCTGATTGCAGGGCCTGGACAGCAAAAGCCTTGGAGAGAAAGAGGAAGGAGCTGGCAGCCTTCTTGCCCACTTATGAAGTCGTTCGCTGCTCAGCACCCATCACAGCCGAGGGTGAGCCCAGCAGGGCTGGCTGAGGGCTCCTGGCTCTGCAGGGATGCTGCTTTCAGAGCCGCTTGTTGCTGAAGGGTTTGCTGTCATTCCTCCCATCTCTCACTCATTTCAAACGTGCAGCAGAGCTTTCAGAGGGGTCACTTTCAGAATCGCTCATCGGAGAGGCAGTTATTAAGCAGTGGATCCGAACCCTCTGTAGAGAAAAAAAAGTCGAGCTAGATCTCTGAAACATTTGAGAGGAGCAGTGAATCACCCCACCACGTACTGCAGCCTCTCATTTCCAGGAAACGAGGCTGCCTGTGTGCTTTTGAAGGTGAACGCCTCGAAGCATCTTGCAGAATTTGAATGCTCCTACAAAACTGCCCTGCAACTTTCACTCCCATGCCCCAGCCCTCATTTCAAATCCACTTCCCTATCAGGAATCAGGATGCAAGAAGCTGCCCAACCGCTCAGTTAGGCAGCGCTCAGCCCCAGCCACAACAGCAGCGTTTGTGTGTCACAGGCAGATATTTGCCAGGCAGACAGAGTCGTTGTGCTCGTTGCAGCTGACTCCAGCATAATGGAAGGCATGGAATTTTGGCCGGGGATCTCTGCTGCCCCAGCGACCCGTCGAGTCTCTCTGGGCAGCCATGAGGGTTGCCTTGCAGGTAGCACAGCCCCGATCTCCTGCTCTGAGCCCCGTGAGGAGCGCTGCAGTGCTGCACCAAGGCAAGGACCCACGCTGGGGCTCTGCTGCCCCAGGGGTGCTGGTGGGAGCACAGCTCTGCACCCCAATGCCTGCTGTGGGCAACCTGATTTCCTACAGTGGAAGAAGAGAACCTGCAGACCCTGGGGTCATAGGCTGGCTGCTGGATCTCACATCACTCTTTAAGCAGGCAGGGCAGCCATACAGGGGCTCGGGCTCTCTCCCCTTTTAGCATGGATGAGGACAGGCTGAGGGAGTTGGGCTTGTTCAGCCTGGAGAAGAGAAGGCTGCGGGGTGACCTCATTGCAGCCTATCAATACCTGAAGGGAACCTACACCCAGGAGGGGAGTAAACTCTTCAAAAGGGCTGACAACAGCAGGACTAGGGGAAATGTTTTAAGTTGAAGGAGGGAAGATTTAGGTTGGATGTTAGGGGGAAGTTCTTTACAAGGAGAGTGGTTGGGCCCTGGAACGGGCTGCCCAGGGAGGTTGTGGATGCCCCGTCCTTGGACGTGTTTAAGGCCAGGTTGGACGGGGTCCTGGGCAACCTGATCTGAGTGTGTATGTTTGGTGGCCCTGCTAGGCAGGGGGGTTGGAACTACATGATCCTTGGGGTCCCTTCCAACCCGGGTGATTCTGTGATTCTGTGATTCTGTGATTTAGCATCAGGCTGGCAGAGCTGCTCCCATCTCTACCCTGGGCCTCCATAAACTGCACCCGATTATTCCAAGGCAGAAGAATTGAGTCTGTGCTGTAATGACAGAATGAAAATATCCTGCGGATCCTGCGCAGCCTTGAGTTACCTTTTATAAATAGGTTAACAGCTGGAGGGCCTGTGTTTGTTTAAAGGGAAGCGACACTCAGTACGTGCCCTATATGATGTGCTCCGTCATCAGTAATTCTGCCATTCTGCCGATTTGTATCTGGAGATTAAAGGATTTGCCTTTCAATAAAATTATTTCCCTCAAACTTCTAAATGGGGAGAGGATTTTGATCACGTTGCCGTTCTGTGCAGCTCTTGGTGACGCTTTGCTTTCCCCCTCGCTGTGCAAAGCACGCAGCTCGATTCCTCCTGGTGGCTCTGACTGTGGTTTGCTGTCCCTGCCCTGCTCCTGGTGCACAGGACACCCTGGGGATGGACGGGGTGAGGGGCCTTCGGGCCCCAAGGAGCTTCCAGCCTGAGCTGAATGTAGCAGAACTGACAGATGCCGAGTGATGGGACAGAAGAAGAGCACTCAGGGAATAAAGCAGCATGTGAAGCTCCGGGGTCCCTGCAGTTATGTGCAAGTCAGGTCCCTCCCACAGGAGTGTCTGCAGGCCAGAGCCCAGTTTGTTATCATTTTCATGGCACTGTTCTCTTCATTCTTCATCAGGCCAGCAGTGAGATGAGGCACAGAAAGGTCAGTGGGGGATGTTCCTGTCGCTCACCTGGAGGTGGAAGGAGCTGATCTGAGGGCAGGAGACCAAGGCATGGAAGGTTAGGGCAGATGGAGGTTGGGTGTCAGGGGAAGTTGTGTGCTGTGAGAGCGGTGAGGGGCTGGAACAGCTGCCCAGAGAGGCTGTGATGCCCCGTCCATCCGTGGAGGTGTTGGAGGCCAGGTTGGATGGGGCCCTGGGCAGCCTGGGCTGCTGTGAAATGGGGAGGTTGGTGGCCCTGCATTGGTGGGGGGTTGGAGCTTCGTGATCCTTGAGGTCCCTTCCAACCCAACTTTGCTGTGATGCTGTGAAGATGTGGCTGCCTGCAGGGCTGCAGGCCTTTCCTATACAGACCTGCTGTCTGCTTGGATGAAACAGGTCAATGTGGGAGGCCACAAAAGCTCCCATCTTTTCCCATCACCTTGCTCTGGTGGCAGCTGGCGCCAGGTGTGCAGATACAGACACGGTCAGTTTAACTTGCCAGGAGCTCCTCGCCCTGTGCTGAATCCCATCCTGGCTCTCATCTCATCATCCCGCCCTCTCTAAAGCTCTGGGACACGAGGTTTCACATCCTTTCCACACCACTCACTATGACTCCTATGGACGTTCTTGGGACCCAGCGGTCACTCCCTTTCTGAGCTGTAATGAGCCACTGGCAGCGCTTTCTTGTGGCAACAGGTTACCTGGGGCAAATTAATAGTTGGGAATGCGCTGCTTTCTAATTCCCTTGATTCTCTGTTGCAACAAAAAAAGAAAATGAAAGCTCCTGCTGTAGTTTCTGCAGGGCATTCAGTATTTTCTTTGCTTCTATCACATAATTTCTGGCTTTCCTTTTCTATAAGGTAAGCGTAACCAATCCCCTCCTGCCATGTGCTCTCCTCTCCTCCATGGCTGCCCACCCTGCTTCAGTTCTTCCAGCTGGAGGATATGGCAGCACTGTGAGTCTCTGGCAAGACTCTGCCAGGCACACACATCTCCTACAACACTCACTCCTGTTCCATTTCTCCTACTGTATTTCACCATTTCGCTTTGAAATCTCTACCATCTCATTCCTTTGCTCAGATCAGGCAGAAGGATGGTGACAGTAATGCCCAGCTTCCCCTTCTGCAATGATGCAGCGACTCTGGAAACCCAACTCCCACAAAATTGCCTTTGGTCTGTGGAAATGGCTGAGAGCATTTTGGCTGTCTGAGGAGCTCCCAGGGCAGCCTCGGTTTTTGTTGGCTGTGTGGGCAGCCTGTCCATTTGCAGGGAGCCCTTGGAGGACACGTGGGATGGAAGGACCGCACGCATCACGCTCATCCCCTGCTGCACAGCACTGCCGGTCCCGCTTTGCACACTCATCAGTTCAGACATGCAAATAAAGGGTGCGCGCCTTTCATCTGTCTGCCGTAGTTTAAAATATGAGCCACGCATGAAAATTGCATGAAAAACATCCTTTCGGGCTAGCAGCAAGCCCTGGGCATGGATTACAGGCAGGGTCACATTAGCAGCAAGGCTGGAGCTCAGCCCTTCCTCATCACAAGCTTCTCTCCCCCGCGGCGTGAGCCGATGGAGCAGGGCAGTGTGAGACACAGGTTGCTCAGACGCAGCACAGAGGAAGGCAGAGCCCAAAACGCACGGGGGCTCTGCAGAGGGAGCCTGGAGAGGAACGGCCGGGCGCATCCACGGAGCGGCACGGAGCGGGCAGCGCGCTGAGCGCCTCGCAGCAGCTGAGGACGCCTGCCCACCTGCACAGCCCCGAGCTGCAGGACCTTCCACAGCATTCAAATGCGTCGCCTCCTCAAGACGAGTTTTTCAGGCTTGCGATCGGAGAGCTTTTCTGACTGCGCTCCCAAGGCCTGGCTGCCAAAACAGAGCGGGATGCGCGAGCGAGGGAGTCAGCAGCCCAGGGCCGGGGCAGAGGGAGGAACTCTCACATCCACGGTTATGGTGGGGGAAAAAAGGTGTAACAGCGGCGAATTGGCCCGAAAGAGCAGGCTGGGAGCACGGCTGCAGCAGGAGGCGCCTGGGCCGCATGCAGGGCGCAGGGGACAGCATAGAACTGCAAGCGGCTTGGAAATGCTGCTGGGTGAAACTCAATCTGCCGTATAAAAATTTAATTACGGCGTGGTTAAACCCGAGCTTTCTGGAAGGGACAAAGTAAACAGGGCTTCTAGAAGATTCCTTCTTGTCCCGGGACGCCGTAATGGACCTGGAAACGTGGCTGTGAAATTTCATCATCACCCAGAGGAAAACCATCCAGACAGCATCCCAAGTTTGTGCTCCAAGGCTGCAACCAGCGGCAGTTTTTTCCACATCTCCTTCTGCTCTCGCTTAAAAAAGAAATGAGAGCTGGGGGAAATGACAGCAGTTCTCCTTCCTACGGGCGAGAATTCCCATTTAAATTCTTACTCATCTCCCAAAAACGAGTCTTTAAGCGTAGGGGGGGGGGAGCACCCAGCTGCTTGGAATAGAATTCCGATGGTTCGTACCACAAAAATAATGATAATCTGATGGAAAAAAAAAGTCTTGGCAGGAAGTGAAATTCAGAAGGGAAGGGAGGGGAGAGACAGAAGGCTGTAGGACATCTGAGGGCTGCAGCAGTTACAGTCAGCAAGAGGCAGAGGGACGGCCCAGGGCACTGGGCAAACATGGCCAACGTGCTTGGAAATATAGGAAGCATTTGCCAGAGGAGGATCCAGGCGACCAAACGGCCTCACTTCACAAGCTCCATTCTTTGCTGGCTCCACTTGCTGTCCTCAACTGCAAAGCAGTGTCTCTGTCCCCTTTTAAGAGGGAGAAACCCCACTGGGAAGGAAGCAGAGCTCCTCTCACCGCGCTGCTCGCCAGTTCTGCAGCTGAAGGAGGTTTGCAGTGGCTGGGAAAAGTACAGGCATGAAATGACACCAAATAAGTGATAAAGAAATACGTGATAAAGACTTCCATAAATAGAAGTCTTCAGTGCCAGCGTCAGTGAATAAACAGAGAACCTTGCAGATAGAGAGAGCCTGGGAAAAGGAACGGTAGAGGAGCTGAGCAGATTCCCAGTCAGAAGGGCAGATCAGAGAGCTGTGCTGGGATTCACTAATTCAGGAGAGGAGCTGAATCTGTTGGTGGTGGACGCAGACCTTCAGGAGCACAGCGATGGTGATACTGCCTTGAAAGTTTGAAGGGACTCAAGAAAACTTCAATTAAAAGCAACCCCAAAAGGCCATTTCACATCGGCGTGAAAGATGTGCTGCTGCTAACACAGAATCCTCCAGGCCCCGAGCAGACCCACGAGCAGCAGGCATTGGAGACACATAGCACTGACTGAACCTGAAATCTTAGATACAGAAGTAACTGGAGACCACTGCAGAGGACTGTGAGAAGCACCCATAGGTCACAAGGCACCCGAGGCGCAGGGAGTTTGCCCTCCGTGGTGACCTTCTGGCCATTGCATTCAGGGAGGAACGCCCACAGCCCCTGAAAGACACTGCTGTTGTCCTCCTGTAAGAGGAGCCTTGGCTGCGTGCAGCTCTCAGGGACTCATATTGCTGCTAAAGCACCATTTGAAGGTTTTGGCCGAATCCTGCACTGCGGGCTGCGCTTGTGGTTGGTGTAAACCCCGAATGGAAGCAGATGGAACGAGGACAGCGCTCAGATCCCACTGACAGAAACCTTCAGGGCTTCCTTTGGGCAGCAGAGAACCCTTCATTCTCAGCAGAGTGAATCTCATAGCAGAGAGCTGTGGAAGGCAGCGCTCCGTCCGCAGCCGTGTCCCACACAGCCGCCCCTCCATGCTCTGCTAATGGACAGCTTGTCTGCGTCGCTCAGAGCTGTCAGCCTCCACAGCTGCGTCCCTGGAGGTGTTGGAGGCCAGGTTGGATGGGGCCCTGGGCAGCCTGGGCTGCTGTGAAATGGGGAGGTTGGTGGCCCTGCATTGGTGGGGGGTTGGAGCTTCGTGATCCTTGAGGTCCCTTCCAACCCAGCCATTCTGTGATTCTGTTTCAGAAGTGAATGGATGAACTCCTTTCTGTCAGAGCAGACTCCATGTGTGCTGTCTCCCCCTCTTGGCCACAGAGCCTATGGAAGAGGGAGCAAGGAGCAATCCATTTGTGGCAGCTGTTTGGAAGGCGCTGTGCATGGCTTCGTGTGCCAGCAGAGCAGTGCTGGTTGCAATCAGCCCCAGCATTCCCCCACAGCTGCTGCCCAAATAAATCCATCGCTTTAGGAGACATCTGCTTTTGGGTTAAATGAATCCACCGCTGAGTATTAGCAGTATTTTTGCTGAATTTGAGCTGCTGCCCCACAGAGCTTGATGAACGGATTCCTCGGGAAACCTGAGCAGTGCAATGGCAGAGCATGCGAAGAGCCAAGCGACTTCAAATCAAAGTGCTGCATCAGCAAATGGAGGCAGGTTTGGAGCACTGCAGGAACACACAATTCCCTGGTTGAGAAGATGAGCCACAGCCGTAATGAATATTTTGCCCAGCCTGTATCTGGTTTCAAAATCTTCCCACAGTCATCCTAAATAAGCATTGGTGAGAATGTGATGTTATTAGAAAGGGGATGGAGTCAGAGCAGCTGGAGAATGAATGAATGAATGAATGTTGGTAATGGGGGGTCGTTAAAGAGGGGGGTCATTAAACAGGGGCACTCACTCAGAGGTTGCAAAAGGAGCTGAGTGCCTTCTGAGGGCAGTGCTGGGAGGGAGGGCTGTGTGCTGAGCTCCGTGGTGATGCTGCCTTGCCCAGGTGCACATGGAGCCCTCCTGGCCGGCCCTGGAGGAAGGCCTGGATCCAACAGCTGCCATCCCCATCGCTGCCGTTCCAGGAGGAAACTTGGAAGCAGAACATATAGTTGCTCCCATACTGACGGCTCTGCTGACAAAGTTGTGTACTGAATTCCCTGTGTGCTGCCACAGAGCATCGGGATTCAGCCTGGGAAAGGAAAGCCAGCGACTGCATTTGGCAGCACGATGAAAAGACGGCGATGTGAGCGTTGTTTGCAGGGCTCCTCGTGGGCTTAGATTAAATGATAGGCTGGAATGGAGCTCAGAGAGACTGCGATGAAAGAGAAGCTCCGTGTTTGTCGGGTAAACATGCCCAGTTATTAAAGAGCATTAGGATGCGATTTGTAACCCAATATTACAAACGCAGTGATTATTGTCGCGGGTTTCCCAGCAGAGCGTTGGCCAAAGGAAGGAGAGATCCTCTGTGCTCCAGCAGTCACCTACAGACGGCTCCTTGACTGGGGAGCAGAGCTGGGCCAATGCTGGAGGAGCCACTCGAGAGAAGGCAGGCTGTCATTGGGGAGCAGCCTGCTGCAAACGGAGCCGCGCAGCGGAGGCTGTGCCTCTGCCATCCATTGCTGGATGGAAGACATTTTGCTGAGCACAATCCTTGTGGTTTTAAACACTGATGTTTGTTTGACAGTTTCTGCTTTTCTGCCAGGACGGCCGAGAGGAGCTCTGTGGAACATCAAAAATTACATCCTGATGCAGTGTAGAACAGGTTGCACAAGGAAGTTGTGGATGCCCCATCCCTGCAGGCATTCGAGGCCAGGCTGGATGTGGCTCTGGGCAGCCTGGGCTGCTGGTTGGCGACCTGCAAACAGCAGGGGTTGGAGCTGGATGAGCATCGTGCTACTTTGCAACCCAGGCCATTATATGGTTCTGTGACTCTAATAGTTACAGACCATTAATTGTCAAGCATTTCCAGTTGCTCAACAAAGAAACAGCATAAAATTAGTTTTACCCATATGTGTAACAATGCTTCTGACTGCTGTTCCATCCAGCGGCTGCTGATGTGCACAAACAGTGAGGATGGACTTCATGCCTGCACCTGTTGACCCAGCAGGAGTGCACTGTGCCACGGGGCACAGCTCAGGCACTGGGACACACCTGGGGAACGTGCAGCAGCACGGGCACTGCTGTTTGTGCAAGTCCCAACTGCTGCTACCTGGATGTTGGAATGTGACACAAGAGGAAAGCACCCCAGGACATCGGTAGTGGTCAGCGAGGAAATGGCACTCTGTGTTTCCTGGCTCCCGGCAGCACTGCATGCTGAAAGTCCTCATTGCAGCTGAGCCACAAAGAGCTGAAGTGTTTTGTGCTTATGCACCTTTATCAATAGCAACAGCAATTTTAGCTGTCCTAGGATGAGGAGGAGCGGCTGCCGTGCCGACCATGCAGGGATCTCCTCATCCCTCCCAGAAGGAAAAGCTGCGCCTGAACCCCGATGGAGCCACGTGAGTGACTGCACAAAGGCTGCAGGTCAGCTTCAGCCGAAAGCAGAGCGTGAGCACAAAGAGAGGAGGATTCAGTAACGCCTGTTTTAACCTCATGCTTTTTCACAGCCTTTCTTCTCACCACCCCAGGAGCACAGGACACAGAGCAGCCCAGGTTGCTGCTGCGGGCTCCGTGCAAACACTTCACAGGGCTCTCATGATTCCATGCGGGATGAAGCGCACAAGGAGGGCAGCAGAAGGCCCGGCTCTGCATCCAGCACCTGCTCTGGAATGATGCAACATCCCTCCTTCACCTGGCCGTGCTCAGCGCAGCGCTGATTTGGAGAAGGCCTCCAAGATCCACAGGCCCACCTGCAGCCCACCCCCCCACACCCACAGCTCTGAACACCCCCAGGATGGCAACTCCCCCCCCGTACAGCTGTGCCAGCACTGACCGCTCTTTGGAGAAGCTGCTCCTGTCATCCAACCCGACCCTCCCTGGCACATCCATTCCCCATGGATGCAGTGCCAAGGATGCCCCATGGCAGTGGAGCTGTTTTCCAGGAGCTGCAGCCCCCCTCAGCAGCACACAGCTCCAAAGGATGCGTCGGCATCACAGCAGCGCCGACACGCGACAGCCGCTCGCTGTTTGAAGCTCAGCCGCAACGCAGGAGCAACAATGGTGGCTTTGTGTGCTGCTGGGGATGCCTTGCTCCCCAGGGCTGTTGGTGTGGGCAGCGGTGGTCTCCAAGGCCACAGCCACGTTTGCTTTGTGAGCAGCTGCCACGTTGAGGACAAAGCCCCCCTCGGGCTGTCCCCATCCCACGCTGCAGTCGCACCAGGGCTGCTGGTGCTGCAGCTGGGGCTGGCACGTGAGCAGCCCCACAGCCAACTGCGTGGCCACTGTCCCGCTGGTTCCCAATGGGAGGAGAAGGGAAGGGCTGCAGCATCCCTCCCTGCTGCTGTCCCCATGGGCCAGAGGTGAGCTGGGCACATTGCTGTGCCCCCAGTGCTTCACACAAACGTCCCCTGCACTCATCCTGGGGCGATGATGGCTCGATACCAGTCCTGCTCACCCATTTCCCAAAATAATGCCACAGCATGGGACAAGTTGTCCATGGGCCGAGGATGGTCGTGGAAGCAAAGCCACAAGGAATGAGGACACTGGGCCAGCAGAGAGGGACAGCCACCACACAGCTGTGCCTGCTGCGCTGCTTCCCGTGAAGCCATCACTGCTTTGGAAGGGGGAAGCTCAGAATGTGGAACAGCGTGAATCTTCAAGCATGGTTGCCTTCTTCAGGAGGAGCTGGATCTCAAGGCACAATGTCTCCATGCTGGCAGGACTGATGGCTCTGGGCTGGGGCAGAAGCTCATTAGAGAGAGCCATGTTGGAGATGGGCAGCAGCGTGCGATGCCACAGGGCTGCGGCGCAGCTCCCACTCAGCCCAGGTTAATGCTGGTGCTGCCCTCCAAGCCCTGCTCGGTTCTTGCCCACACTTCCCAGCTGGGCGCTGCTAATAGGGACCAGTCAGGCTGGCACTGTTCCCTGCCCCACAGCAGCCGTGCTGTGTGGGTCAGAGTTGGGGTCAGGCTGTCACTCCTGATGCGACAAAGCCCAAAGTTTTGGGGATTTCCTGCACTGATGGAAAGAGAAAGAACTTGGCAGCGTTCCTCCTGGCCTCCTTCCACTTTCTTCTTTTGAAGTGAGTCTCCTTTTTATGGCTCCTTGCTTAAGCCTTAAGCCCGAGCAAACATCGCCAGAGTTCATCCAACAGAAACAAAGGGGGATGTCTTCTTGTGGCTGCAGAGCTGCAAAGCTGCCCACAGGCAGCACGCCCTGCCTGCAGCCCAAACAACGCCGTCCCAAAAGCAGAACACGGGACCAGGAGTGAGCAGACCCACAGCAGTGCTGCATCACAGCCCAGCTGCTGCCCAACTGCAGCACAGAGGAAACACAGAGGGGAGGTTTGCCAGGGTGCCTGCAGCTGCCGCCCCTTTGCAGCCCCTGTTTCCCCAAGCCGCAGACACTGCAAAATGCAGGAGAGCTTCCCATGGGCCACAAAGGCACAGCAATGGGAAAGCGAGTGCTCAGCTTCGTGGCAAAAGCTACTGAAGCCATAAGCTGCTTTCAGCATCACTTTTAAGGATGACAGATGGAGGCAAGAAAAAACAAAAACAAGCAAACCCATCCTGCTCTCCGCTTCAGCCCCCAGAGGATTGGAAGTCACTGCTGCTTTTTAAGCAGGTTTTACAGCCCCATTGTGGGCCACCTGCTCTGCAGCCCTGCGTGCTCTGCCCTTAACTCAGCCCCTCATAACGGCGCTCTCAGGCACTCCCTGGGGACAGGGAGCAGCACAGAGCAGGTCTGCATCCAGCAGGGAGCTCCAACCCCACTGCAATGGGAGCACAGCTCTGAAACAGAGGGCTCTGCTCCTTGTGCCTGCAGAGCTGCAGCTCCAGGCCAGCCCAGGAGCAGAGAAGCAGAGGAAGAAATCGATGGCAGCACGGCAGCTGCAGCCCTTCTGCCACGGAAAGAGGCAGACAGAGGTCAGAGTTTAAGGACTTTATTCTCTGCACCAGCAGACGTCTATTACAGCTGCAGGCTGACATCACAGAGCCCAGCCGGACACACAGCTTTCTCCTCCACAGCCCAGGACTCCCAGGACACACAGCACAGGGGGACAAAGGCAGGAGCACGCTTCTATCTGGGCAGGATAAGAGGAGCAACACCGCCCCACAGCGAGCTCCTGCATGGCAGGGAGCTGGGCAGGAGCTGAGGCAGAGAGGCTCACACCAAGCGTGACTGCAGGCACGATAAAAGCAGAACGCCTTTAGCCCATAGAACAGGCAAGAAGTGATGCCAGAGAAGAGCAGCGCCCCTCAAACACAGCTGCCAGCTGCTGCTTGTTCTTTTTGCACAATCAAGGCTCACAGAGGGCTGGTTGGGTTGCAGCTATGACAGCTGTAACGTTGGACCCGTGTTCCTCAGCACACAGCAGCCCCACAGAACTGGCTGCTGCCCTACAACCCAGCTGATGCTGCTGCCTTCTCAAACCCAAGCTGGTGTTGTTCTTGTTTTAAAATGAGAAGTTTGAGTTCAAATCCGTCCTCCCTGTTCTGCAAGGTGTGAACAGCAGCTTAAAAAACATTAAAAAAGAAAAACAAAACACAAGAAAAAGTCAGAATTCCACCTAAGGCACCATTTTTTTTTTGTTTGTTTTTGCAGAAGGGCACAGGAAAGGGGCTCCCACAGAGCAGGCTGAGCTGTGAGGTGTCTGCAATGGGAGCAGCACAGCTGCCAGGCCACGCTCCTGCAGCACCACGTGGGCATGGAGGAAGAGCTCCGTGCAGCACAGCAGAGCCATAGCAAAGCAGCAGCTCTGCCCTGCTGTCACTGAGGTTGTGACACAAGCAGCAGCAGCAGCAGCAGCACAGCTTTAGCACCGGCCCTGCTGCTCTGTGGAACTGTGAGTCCTGTTCCAGGGGGGTGATGGAGCGCCCTGCTACAGGCAGTGCTGGCTGCAGAACTCCTCTTCCCTCCAGAAGGATTCCCATTTCCCAGCAGGAGAGGCTTTGCTGCTTGAGAGGTGGCTGAAGGCAAATACAGAGCAGCAGGAGCGGCTGCAGAGCAGCCAGAGGCACGCTGATGGATCCATGTGCTCCCTTCACAAGTCTCACAACAAAATGCCCAGCGGCCACAGGAACACAGCATGGGCTCCCAGCCCTCCTGAGCCACCCCGCACCATCCCATCATCATCACACATCATCAGAACCCACTTCAGGTCCCAGAAACTGCCCACTCTGAAGCACCACCCTCCTCAGAACAGCAGCTACATTCAAGTCATTAGGAAATAAAGCAATTCAGTAAATGAGAACACGATAGAGACACAAAACACACCATTTCCCTCAGGGTTTTGTCTGGAGGGCTCCTACAGCACCACGTGGGAGCCCCAGCTGTAAAGGACCATTTCCTCACCTCACCAAAACCCAATCAAAGCCTCGAGAAAGAATGAACCCCACCCCTGCCCCCCACAGCAGAACCAAGCCTCCAGCACAACCCAGATGATTCAACTGCAGCACCATTAAGCTTGGTCGGACTGTATTTAAATTAAAACAAGGCATTTAAAAAGCTACCAGCACTAAAAGACCCTCACTGCTCGCCCCAGCCGTGCCCCACGCACGGCACCGCAGCCTCCTCCACCAGCTGGGGGATGTGGTGATGTGCAAAGTCGTTCCCACGGAGCAGCACGCAGCCCCAAAGCCAGCTCCAGCCAGCTCCCAGGTCGCTCAGTTCCAGCGGTGACCGCAGCATTCCCAGCAGGACAAGAGATGAGAGCAAACACCAGATAACCACCAGCAAGGAGCAGGCTGCAGCCTTCCCCCCTGCCACGGGGTGCAGTCTTTGTTCACTTTTTTGGCCCTCAGAGTTTCTTCAGGCGACTGTACAGCTCCCGTTTGCTCCTCTCGCCGGCCCAGGTTCGGCTCTTGGTGCGGAATCTTTTCAAGTCTTCTTTAAAGTCCTCGTGGTGCATGGGGCGGTAGCTCTGGGGCTCACAGAAGCTCTGGGGGAAGAAATGCGTTCGTTTCTGGTCTCATTTGACTGCATCACAGGCTCTGAGCACAGCCAGCAGAGCTGCTGACACCACTGCCACCAGAACAAACCACACAGGAGCCCCACATCAGATACTGATGAGCAAGGCCCAGTGATCTTCAGATTACAGCTACTTCTGAAGCGAGGGTTACCAAAGAAAGCACTTTTGGCCCTGCAGACACCTCAAGCCTTTTGGCAGACTTCAATATACAGCACAAGCAAGCAAAGTATATTCAGCATTCACCCTGAAGTCATGCAGATCTGGAACACTTGCTTCTCTGGCTCAGCCAGCTCCCATCTCACAGAGCAGCACATGGAACACCGCCATCAGCTGTTCCATGCTGCCACCTCGAGGCCCTCCAGCCCAGAGCCAGAACAATCCTGAGGCACCCACAGCCACACAGGGCCAAAACACAGCAGCATCCACCACTGTGAACAGCAGCAACCCAAGTGCTGGGATATCACACATGGGGAGCAGCACACAGCACTGCCCTGCCCCACAAACAGGAGCACAGGGAGGATGAGCATCTCACATCTGCCTGGAACTGCAGCAGTTCTCCAAGCAGAGAATCTGAGAGATGGTCCAAAGTGTGAGGCCCTGGGAGGGACTGAAGTGAGAGGCAGGCCATGGTTCACAGCATCAGACAGGGAGAAATGGCATACAGTGACTGAAGTGCTGCAGAAGCAGAACGAGGAGCACCATGATGGGAAGAGACACTGGCACCTATTGGTCTCCTCCATGGAAGGACAGGTTGGAAACTCAGAGCTCAAGTTTTCTAATTTTGCTTTTTAGTACAGCACAAGGCTTGAGGTTTCCATGTGTCATGCAGCAATTACTGCCAGGTCTCTCCACCTAGCCTGCAAAGTCTGGGGGAAGAGTCTTAAACACTTTCTCTGTGTAATATTTTGAACTCCTAGTTGCTACAGAAAGACAAAACAGTTTCATATATTACTCTAGGAACAAAGGAAAAGCCTCCTGGCCACGGCAGCAAGGCAGTTCTGAGGTACGGAATTGGCTTAGAGAAATGAAGGCACTATTGCTGCCAAGTTCTGACTGCTCTCAGTGCAGGGCTGTGCTGTGAAACAGCAGAAAGAAAAATACCCCAGGAAAGACACTCTCTGCTCCACAGAAAGTCTGATTTGAGGTTCAGGTATTTTGAGAGCAGAAACGTGGAGCTTCAGGGGGCATCACTTACCCGGCACCGCAGGAAGAAGTCCCTGTACCCCCCCTTGAGGACGTAGAGCTCTGGGTAATGTAGGTTGGGGTACTCATTGCCCAGCCTGTCCCGCTCCCTCACAAAGCGGCACCTGCAGAGGAGACCCCGTGTTAAAGATGGCATTAAGCAGCAGGGGGGAGCAGTGCCTCCCCTGCCCTCCACAGCTCACGTGGGGTTTGTGGGTAACTCACATGCGGGGCCCCCGCTCCGAGGAGAACTCGCAGTGGAAGACGACGATCACCCGTTTGTTCTTGGAGGGAGGGATTGGGTTCTTAAGCAGGAAATCTTCCACATCCTCCTCCATGTGGAGGTTTACAGCACCCTGTGAAGGCAGCAGGTAAGCAATGGGCGCCATCCCACTCGTGCCAACCCTCTCCTGATACTGGGGACAAAGCTTCAAAGCAAAGCAGACGCCGCACACAGCGCAGTGCCGCACCGCCTCCCATCCCAGAGGGCCCCACCAGCAGCTGGAGGCGGCCTGCTGGATCTCACTCATTGTACTGCAGAGGGGCAGCAAGCTTAAAGAGCAACAAGCTTTAACAACACCCCCACAGCCACTCATTCTATAGCAAAAGACCATGGGTTCAGTGAAGCATCGTACTCCTACCAGCACCTCAGAGGTGAGGATGCTGGGCACTGCAGGTGATGCACCCTGCCCTGGAGCTGCCCGCTCACTTGTCTCCTCCTCTGCAGGAGAAGGGAAGCAGTTCCCCAACCCCTTACAGAGCACAAAGCAGGTGTGTGTGCAGACCAAACAGCACAAAGGCACACCGAGAGCCCAGGGCTGCCGTTCCATGCGCTCTGCCTTGCTCTCCCACTACCACAGCACACCTTGATGTGTCCTCCTTCGTACTCGTACGGATAGCGGCAGTCAATGATCACGCACTGCTTAATGAAGCTTGCAAACTTCCCAGTCAGGACAGACACAATCTGAAAAGAAAAAAGAAAAAAAAGCACTTTAATTGTTTTGAGGGCTTTTTTAATTATTGAAGTAAAGAATGCCTCGCTGTCCCCAGAGCACGTACCATTTCTGAGTCAATGTACTTTAAATCTTGATGCTTCCCATCGACAGTGTGGAACAAATAACCCTAGAAAACAGACAGCATTCAGCAGAGAACATTCCAGCCGTGAGCCACACACTCAGCACCCAGCAGTCAGCTTCAGAACACACTGCACTGACAAGGATTTCTCGAGCTAAGCGTAACATTCAAAAGTCCACAACCCCAGGGTTCAGGGCACAGCTTTTCTTTGGCTCCTGCACTGAAGGTCTTGCAGAAATCACTTCAGGACTGACCTAAGAGAGCACCATTCCCATTGGCAGCCCCCAGGGACTGGGGACGCACTGCAAAGAAGGGAAGAGCTTTACTTCACCTCTCTAAAAGAGACCATTAAACCAAAGCACGTGATTACCTTTGAGAAGTCACCAATAAGGTCCCTCTGGTCACTGGCCAAAATGCTCTCAATTTCTGCTGCAGAGGATTGCGTCTTTACTATTTTTGTGTTCTAGAAGAAGAGAGGTCAGAGATGAATGCCAAACACTGATGGTATGAGACTCCTTCCCCATAGGGTAAGAGAAGAGGCAGCATTTACTGACAGCCTGACACACAGCTTCCCCTAAGGATCAGTAAGGGTTCAGAGCACACAGCCCCTGCACCACCTCCGTCAGCCCCACACCACACTGTCAGAGCAGCAGCTCCCCCAGTAAGCTCAGCCCCAGTGACCTTCACAAACGAGACCCCTGCACCACAACACCGAGCCACCAACCGCTGAGTCTTCAGACTGTGCTCCAGGCAGGCTTTTCCTCTTCTTGCTTTTCCCTGGAGAACTCTCCTCCTGGGACCTCTCCATTCTTTTCTGGGTGGTTCTGCCCACACCGCTGGGCAGAGACGAAGAGCCAAAGAGGCGGCATCGCCTGGCCTGGGGGAGAGACAGAGAAGATGTCCAGCGAAAACCAAGACAAGAAACTAAGCAGGCCTCAGACTCCCAGACTACCCAGCCTAGCATCAAATGCTGGCAGCCCTGCCTACAGCAGAGGGGTGGAAGCTTGATGATCGTTAGGGTCCCTCCCACCTCAAGTCATTCCATGATATGATGATATGGTGTTAGCAGGACGAGGTTTGGAGCTGAGGGAGGGCAGCTGGAGGTTGGATGTGAGGGGAAGTTGTGTGCTGTGAGAGCGGTGAGGGGCTGGAACAGCTGCCCAGAGAGGCTGTGATGCCCCGTCCATCCGTGGAGGTGTTGGAGGCCAGGTTGGATGGGGCCCTGGGCAGCCTGGGCTGCTGTGAAATGGGGAGGTTGGTGGCCCTGCATTGGTGGGGGGTTGGAGCTTTGTGATCCTTAAGCTCCTTTCCAACCCAACCATTCTATATGATACGACTGCAGTAAAGTTTGGCTCATCTAAGGTGCTGTCACAGCACAACAACAGCAGGATGTGCTCAGATCACCTACACTGGGGGCTTACATTCCCACTAACACTTGTTTCTGGCTGTGAGGACAGATGAGCTCAGAGCACAATGCTATGTGCTGGCAGAATGCTTTGTATCAACCAGCAGACCATCCAGCAGCAGATTCTGAGCCTGCTGTCGGAGCCTGCATCACCCTCACAGTCTATTACCTGAAGTCTGGGCTACAGGCATTCCAGGTAAGGCAGTGAGAGCTGTATTCAAGATACGCCAGTATCTGATAAGGGAAGTCAAGCTCTCTTCCCATTTCTAAGTGTTTGTGTAAAAAGCAAGTTCCTGTGGATGCTCACCACTGAGAGCACTGCCCTACACTGACACAGCCTCCCAGGCAGCAAGCTTAACAGGAACACAGTCCTGCAGGGGTCTCACACTGCCCTGTTTTGTGGCTGAGGTACAGGATCAGAGCACCACGAGCTCTGTGAGCACAGCACTCACCCGGCTGTCCGGCCTCCTGCTGACCAGCGGCGCGGTCCAGAGGCTCGCCACGTCAGATGGCATCTCCTCATCGTTCTGAGAAACAAAGACAGTTTGCTCTCATCTGCCTCTCTGCCGACAGATGCTGTAAATACCTGAAGCTCCTGTAAGCTTGGGCAAACTTTACAGCTGAATTCAGGTGCCTGAGCAGTTTTAAGAACTCCGCTACCAGGGCTGTTATTTCACTGGGCGATGAGCTGAGCCACATTGGAAAGGATAAGTTAAATCAATTCGTTCACTGATAAAACGACGCCCTTCCAAAGCCTTAAGCACATCAAGTTCAGTAGGAACTGGACTTCTGAAAGCAAATATCACTTTCAGCTCCCTCAGAGAGTTTCTAAAGAAAACACCAACTCTTCCAGTCGTCCTCCACAGCTTCACAACTCAGCAGGAACTGCAGCAATACCTCTCTGCCTGCTGTTCACACACCAAGCAAACCCCATCATCTGCACGAGGGATCAGCACAGAACAGACGCTACAACGGAAGAGTTGAGAAACACCCCTGAGTCTCTCAGGAACCCCTCGTGCCTGCCTACCTGCAGTGTGAATTACCACCAGAACGTGCGTGTACTGCGGGCTCCATGTTACACAGAGCTGATTTTAGAAGAGCATCACATTTCTTTGGTACCTACTTTCAGATCTTGCTCGTCTAAGAGCTCCAGGAATCCGTCGTCATCTTCGCTTTCAGAGCAAGTCAGAGAAGGCTGCTGCAGGAAAGCTGGCCTGTAGTTTTCCAGTTCACCCGTGGGCATTTCTTGACTGGGAAACTGAGAACAAAACATTTAGTTTTAACAACATTCCTCTTCTTTACAGCAGGATGCTGCAGATGGAAACAGTGCCATCTCACTGTGGTGATTAAGATGTGGCTAATCCAGCACCTCGAATGCACTGACCTGAGCAAACCCCAAACCAAGCCCCCATACTTTATTTGGTCCATCAGCCTGGTCAATCAATAGGGCCCCTATCTGGAAACACTGGATAGTAAAGGGATGAAGGAGAGGAACAGATGATGGCAGAGGAACAGGAATTAATACCAACTCTGTCAGGAGCACCGAGATGAAGCACTACCAGATTCAACAAGCACAGCCAGGACTCGGCCCCAGGCTCTGTTTCTGTGCAAGGATCCAACAGCATCTACTCTGCACTGCTATCCACTCACTGGATGCTCTGTGCCACAGCCACAGCTCAGCACTGCCCAGTGTCTCAGCCAAACAAAACAGATTTTCACATCTGACAGACATAAGCTTTCCTTTTGGGCACACGAATAGTGATGATATTAACAGCACTGTCCCAGAACACAGCCACGACATGGTTTTTCCTCCTGCCAGCAGGTAGCAGAGGATAGAATGACTACCAAGACCACTGAGGTCTTACCTCCTCAGCCAGGGCTGAGTTCTGCCTTTGGCCAAGAACACTCCTCCCATCGTGGATGTGCGCAGAACTCCGAGAAGCTGGCTTGGCTGGCTTCTTAAACTCAAATGACTCCTGAATTGAAGAGAGAAAAGCGATCAGTTTACCAAAATAATGAGCTGTGCACACTGCCAGGACCTTTGTACCTCCTTTCTCCCCATTTAAGCTACCTGACGTTTTGAATTCAAGTTCCCCGCTGCCAAACAGCAACAGTCTGAGTGCGTTGTAACATCTTTGCTTTGAAAACATTCAGTGATTCACCTGATACAACCAAGTTCTCACCCCATTACCTGCAGGCTCAAGGCATTTTGGTTTTCTTCTGTTCTCTGCTGAAGAAGCCATGGTAAGGCAGCTACAGCTGCAGCCTGCTGAGCAGAACATCGCCTGCTGCTGGGTGATGGCGCTGGGCCTGTCAGCAGCCTGCACACAGCACTGCCAGCAGCAAGGCCTCCCAAAGCACAAAGATCACGGCCCAGCCGTGCTGCTGAGGAACCAGGGCTCCCCACATCGGGGCTGAAAGAAAGTATGGAGATCTGGGCAGCCTCCTGGAGGCACCATCACCCAGACAGCGTTATGGAAGCTTTTTGCCTTGCCGCAGACCAAGAGGAGCCAGGTGCTCCAGCAAGGAGGAAGAAGCTGTACAATTAAAGCCTCCCTCCTTGCTATTAACCTATTATCAGCTTGCAGTCACCGCAATCAGCGCCGTCCACTTTGCTGCAGCTTTCTCTAAGCTGAGCTGCACAAAGCTCTGTGACGCCCTGCAGCCTGGCAGCAGCTCCCAAACCTCTCCCACCACGTCTGCCCACGAGGAGAGCCGATTCCTCAGCGCCGCCTCTCACAGCACACCACCTCCAGAGACATGCAGTACTCACATTCTCCTTATTCTCATTCTGTTCTAGGAGCTGAAAAGCATTACAATCCGTGGAATCCGAATGGCTTCTCTTCAGAGCAGGACTGGAGCCCAGGAGTCTTTGCTGTACAGTGCAGACAAGTGTTAGTTAAGCATCACACAGTGCAGCCTCTGCATAAGTACATCTTAAGCACAGGAGGGGCATTAGTGACACTGTGAGCTCCTCCTTTGCAAGTGAGTGCAGGCTGTGTGCAGGGGTTTCAGCTGCACTACAAACAGACAAAGCTACACAGGAGAAATCCTGCAGCCAACACACAAACTACATTTCAAGTTCATTAAGCCCCAGCTTTCAGTTTTCAATCAATACCATAACAGCTGCTCTAGAAGAGCGTAAATGAGCAAGATGTGGGAGGTTCCCAACTACAAACAGTCAGCACAGTAAGCCCTTTAACACTCCTGCAGGGTCAGCACTACCTCACTCACCGGCAGTGAATGTATTCTTCTGAGAGGCAGTCGAAGGCTGCAATGAGAAAGAACACATTTATTTCCAACATTTCCTTTTGTAAGACAGTAACGAGAGCAACGCTCCCTTTTTGCAGGGCTATAAGGCTGGAGGCAAACCCACAGCAGTGACTAGAAGTCAGACAGGAGAATACTTACTTCAGCCTGCTAGATGCAAGAATTGCCTTCTCAAATCTGAAAGAGAAATGCCCCACAGTTAACAACAAAGGACAGCACGCTCAAAAATCAACCTTGTTTTAAGCCACAGAGCAAACAGAAGCCAGATGCTTCCTGATAACACTGTCCATCTCAAAAGGTATTTATGGCCAGCTTATCCCACCCTGGTTCTCAAAGCTCTTGCTGGAATCCCACTCTCCCTCCTTTCCTCAAAGGACTTCCAGCATTGATTAGACACGAAGCCGGTGCCAAGAGAAAAGCTGGGGAAATTGAGGACCAAAGGCATCTGCCCCCCACCCCCAGGATGGAAGATTAGGAAACGTGTTCATTTAAAGCTGATCAAGAGACAAATTGCATGCTAAAAGCAACTGCACAGAATCAGGACACAGGCAGGCAGAAGCTCCCAGTTAAGGACCCAGAGCAAACTGCAGCTTCCACTGCAGGCTGCCTCAGCTCACTGAGCTGCGAGCTCTGGGGCAGACAGCACAGCAAGGCAGCCTGCACTTGCAGAGCTGGGAGCACAGCCTTCCAGAAGGTAAAATAAGAGCAAAGGAGAAGCCACGTCAAGCCTCTCATCAGCCCACGTTTGTTAACAGCACAACGTGAAGCTGCTGAGCTCAAGCTGAGCAGCTGCTTACGTACGTTTCCTCTCTGATGTCGCTGGGGGTCGGAGTGCCAGGAGAGTCCAAGGCACAACCTGCAGAACAGACAGCAATTCATGGTGAGTCCCGGCTCGGCCCACAGGAACACAAAGTGTTGGGCATGGCTGTAAGGCTCCTCCAAAGGTGCTGAGCTCAGACTGAAACTGGCACAGAAAACTGTCCTCTGCACCCAGCAGCACACTGAAATAAAGGCAAGCACTCCATGCACAGCACAAGCACAACATCACCACCACGCAGCAGCTTCTAATCACTGCCAGATACAGCCTCTGTGATCTGAGCCCACAGCCACACAGAACTGACCTGAGTAACACGACGGGCACCCAGCACAGCACCTTAATCCTAAGTATTCTGTAACACTTGTGATTTGCTAAGGAGATGGGAAGAGGAGAAGAGAGCCAAGCAGCAGAGATGCAGCCAGTTCAGCTCCTTATCTGCCTGCAGCCTGCCAACTGCACTTGCTTTTTAGTGCTTCCTTTGAAGGCTGAAGTACTGCACAGAGACTCTGGTGCAGAAACTCAGGTGGAAGCACTGATTTCCATCACTGAGACAGACAGTGACACATCAAAAGCTCTCCCCATTCCACAAGTCACAGGGTAATACCTTATTTCATTTCCACTGATAAAAGCCACCTCATCTGAAGAAGAAAAATAAAGAGAACTTCTCAACAAGCATCTGTACTACAACAGCTCCCCAGCCTGTGAGACTCACATCAGCGCACACAGGCAGAAAGCCACAGACAAAACCCAAGCCACAAGAGAAACCCTGCTTGGCAGCCTCCACGAAAGCATGCACAGCAGGGTAGCAGAGCTTGCCTTTAAAGAGAGAAACCACAGCCCAACACCTCACAGTTATCACCCTCCAAAGGGGGACTCAACCTGGTCCCATAGTGAGCTGAAGGCAGGTATGTGCTGCGTCCCAACAGCAAGCAGCAGAATGCAACCTCAGCTTCCAGAGCACAGCCATGAGCACTCACAGGGCAGCACCAGCTCACTGGGGCAGCCTGCCTCAGCCACCTTGAGCAGCACTCATCCTCAGCCAGCTCTTCTGCAAGGGCTGACCCACTCCCAACAAGGTACAGGCCTACTGCTGTCATAGCACAGAGCAGCGAGGCATCAGCACACAGCACTGACACAGTGGAGTTTGTCTCTCCAGACAGCGCTGGAGCACAGAGCAAAACAGGTCAGCAGCCACATCTAACAGTCATCCTAAGAGGATTCATCATCATCCCATCAGCAGAGGGGTGGCAGCAGGGACAGGGAGGTGATTGTCCCTCTCTGCTCTGCCCTCATGTGTCCCAATCTGCAGTGCTGTGTCCAGGTCTGGAGCCCCCAGTACAAGAAAGACAGGGAGCTGTTGGAGAGGGTCCAGAGGAGCCACAGA
>NW_024965392.1:0-5728 GCF_019238085.1 Lagopus leucura
TGTATAACCAAGATGTTATAATTGCAATATAATCAAAAGAGTAAGGCAAAGCTGTATAACCAAGATGTTATAATTGCAATATAATCAAAAGAGTAAGGCAAACAAGGATCACAAAAGAGAATAAGTAGAAGAGCTTACCCTTGGGTTGAGCTCACTAGAAGATATCAAAGAGGAGGATCTCCAGAAGAGATCCTTCCCCTCTGGTAGCCAGCTCTTAAATAGGTCCAGGAGGGGTGGAGCCAGGCTCCACCCCTTCCGGTAGCACAGGTGAATTGCCTTCACCTGTGCTCCTCTGGCTGACTCATGGCTCACCTCAGGTGATCAATCAGAGGTTCAGGCCGTGACTCAGCAGTTCCCATACACTCCACCCCTTCACGGCGTGAACCAATGATCAGGTTAACAAAATGGTAAGCTTTCCCTAATACAGAGATCCGGTATATCGCGACGCTTATACAATTTTATCGCGACGTATGTTGGTACAGTTCAAGACAAGTGATGATTAGTGGATGTCCACACTCTTCTATGGGCCAGTGCTCGATGATGTGCCTGGAGGCATGAGGTCCTGAGGTGCAAGTCCATTCTATGTTCCATCAGTCCCATGCAGACCATCACCGGGTGTTGTACGTGATCTGACAGCAACACTGGAACGCTTGATGGCATTTTGTTCCTTCCGGTGGTCCTGAAGGCTCACAGACTCACGGGGAGTAATACAGATGTTTTACAGGTACCAGGAGGGGAAGGTCTGCTCTCCAGGGCAAGATACAGGCCGTATTTCTGTCTTGGGTCAACACTTCTGCTTGTACTGGGGCACGTCCTGGCCGCCTGTACCACACCTTTTTGCCGGATATCTGCGGCTGCAAAACGATATCAGGCACCAAAGGAGGTGTCCTGATCTGCCATAGGGACATGATGGGGGTCCCTTTAGCAATAAAGATCGGAGTGTTGACCATAATATCAGTAGGCCATGTACCTATTACTGGAGGGACTACTGAGCCTCCCACCTCCAATAGCCTCCCCCAAGGTGCAAGTAGGCCACACCACTTGGGTCCTACCTGCACCTTCCAGGGCCATTTTATTTTATGGGTACCTGGCTCTAAGTTTTCAGGGGCAAGGAGCAGAAGATTATTTTCATTACCAATTTGGGGTCTTACCTGATGATCAGTGCCCGTAATTTGGATCCTAAGCGGGGTGGCCCATGTCGTCTGCAACATTCTCAGGGCACTGGGTCTGCCATCTCGAGGTCTTTCATTCAGGTCCCGCAGGGTTTCATACAGTCTTTTTGTCCACCCCTGCAAGGACTGGGAGTCTGTCTTCAGGGCAGCCTTAAGAATACCATTATAACGTTCGATGAGGCCTGCCCCTGTTGGATTATATGGCAGGTGGAATCGCCATTCGATGTTATTTTCTTCTGCCCAGCGCTGTATCGTTGCACCAGTAAAATGAGTCCCTTGGTCGCTCTCGATGACTTGAGGTGTCCCGTAGGCAGACATCAGTTTAGTGAGTGCCTTGATGGTATATGCCTGGTTTGCTTTCGGTACTGGATAGGCCTGCAGTAGCCCACTTGCAGTGTTGACACAGGTCAGGGCATATCTTGCCCCTTCGGAACGAGGAAGGGGCCCGATGTAATCGACCTGCCATCGCTGGAGAGGATTGTGTCCCCTAGCAAGATGGGCTGTTGTTTCGGGCAACGATCTCGGTCTCATCTTGGAGCAAGCGTCGCAATCCTGGCATGCCTGGACGATATCAGATAGTTGTATGGGCAGTCCCCATGCTTTAGCAGCTGCCCACATTGTCTTTTGTCCAGCATGCCGTAGCTTCTGATGTAGCCAGCGGGCGATGTTCTCAGATGGTGAATTCTCAATCCATCGAACTCGGGCCAATGTGTCGGCTTCATCGTTTCCCGGTGACTGTAGGGGCTGATGACCAGAAACATGGTAGACACGTACAGTCCTGTGTTTGACCGTATTCCATATATCTAACCACATGTCTTTGCCCCAGATCGGTCGGGCGTGGATAGTCCATTCCTGGGTGGCCCACTGTGCAATCCAGAGAGTGAGCCCCCGGTACACAGCCCAACTATCTGTGCAGATGTTCAGGATACCATCACCGGGTTCCTTGGTTATAACCATCCACACGGCTCGCAGTTCTGCCCATTGGCTGCTCTGACCATCCCCCTCATCGAACCAGATTGTCTCGGTGGAAGGATGGTATGCTATTGCTCTCCACTTGCTCGGGTTGCCCTTGCTGGACCCATCTGTGTACCAGGCATCTTCAGGGATAGGATATTTTCCCTCGTGAACGGGACTCTTCTCTGGTGGAGCGACCAGTATTTCTTTTGGTGCATCACTGTGATATGTAACTGGGCCTAGGATCTTCTGAAGTTCTTCTTTCAAGGGGGATGAAGACAGACTGCTCCTTTGGCTGAGATAGGCGACCCATCGTGCCACTGTTTGTGCTTGGGCCACCCCTGTCTTAGGAAGGTGGGTCAGATCCTTCACCCACCCCTGAATTGGCAGAGTGGTCTTGACTATAACTGCAGCTGTCTGAGTTATTGGCTCTACTGCCTGTAATGCCGAATAGGCAGCCAATAACTGTTTTTCAATCATACTGTATCTTTCTTCTGCTCCGTGCCAAACCTGAGACCAGAAACCAATGGGGGTCCGAACAGAACTCTGGCGCTGCCACAGGCCCCAACCGAAGCCGTCTTGAGTAACATGAACGTCCAACTCGGCTGGGAGGGTAGGATCGAATATACCCAATGCCTGAGCTTGTTTAACTGCCAGTTTTGCTTGTTGGAAAGCATCCTGTTCGGTTTTCCCCCAGTCCCATAGCTGCCCCTTTTTTGTGAGTCTGTATAATGGCCTTAGCAGCTGCGCTAGGTGAGGTATAAAGGAACGCCAATAACCCAATATACCTAGAAACTCTTGCAGCTGCTTTGATGTTGTAGGGACTGGAAATGCCTGAACCTTATCTATAACAGCACTGGGTAGCACTTTGGTCTTTCCTGACCAAACCACCCCCAGGAATTTTACGGACAGGCCTGGACCTTGCACCTTTTGGGGATTTATAGCCCATCCCCTTTGTTGCAAATAGGCAGTTAATGAATCAGCTGCCTGTCCTACTACCTCCAGTGAGTCGGATGTCAAAAGGAGATCATCAATATAATGATATAGGTTAACATCATCAGGTTTTCTCCAGTCAGCCAGGTCACGCGCCACTAGATTATGACAATACGTTGGTGAATGCACGTACCCCTGTGGCAGGACCTGAAAGGTCCACTGCCTGCCTCCCCACGTAAACGCAAACTGATCTTGCGATTCCTCAGCAATTGGGATACTGAAGAATGCATTTGCTAGATCTAGGACACAATGATAGGTTTTTATCTCCCTACTCAATGTGTCCATTAGGGAAGCAATATTGGGTACGGCCGCATGAATAGGCGGCGTGACCTTATTTAATTCTCTGTAATCTACTGTCATCCTCCATGTGCCATCCGACTTTCGCACTGGCCATATGGGGGAGTTATATGGGCTGTGTGCAGGTCTTATAATGCCCACTTTTTCTAATTCCTGCACCGTTCTCGATATTTCATCTTGCCCACCCGGGAGTCTATACTGTCTAACATTAGTAATCCGGCGCGGTTTCGGCAGGCAAACAGGCTCATGTTTCGCATGGCCTCTTAATATTGCCTGCACCGCCCGGATACTGATACATCTTTGTCGAAGTCTGAACTCTCCCACAGTTGTTTGGAGAGCCAGACCCCATAGAATGTCTATGCCCAGGATGTATTCTTGGACTGGGGCAATAGACACCTTGTACTCCCGGGGTGGGAGACGCCCAACCCCCAATTTTAACCATGTTTGGGTGACAGGAATAGTCTGTCCCCTAAAACCACCAATCATCACTCTGTCGCCATGAAATTTTCCTGGATCTCCATAGATAATTGATGTTTCTGCTCCAGTATCCACTAATGCCATAACTCTCTGAATATTTTTTCGGGACCAATAAATTGTTAATTCTACATAGGGCCTCCGGTCCCGTCTGGAAGCCCTACGGGGACTAACACCCCTCGTCACTGCATGAATTGTGCTAGGGCCAGTTCTTTTGCTTCTGATGGCTCAGGCATTGTGGCCCGAGACACCTGAGGTGGCTTCTTTTTCCTGTTAGGAATAATAAAATCTTCTAGGTTCCATGTTGTTGTTGGAACCCTCTCTATAGCTCTTACCCTTGATTTCTTAGGGTAGCTCTGGAATTTTTGATTGTCCTTTAGTTGTCTCCAGAGCTGGAGAAGGACGTGGTTGGGCTGGCGGTCGATCTTAGCAAATTGGACCCCAGCCCGAATTAAATCATTAAACATTTGTTTTCGGGATACTCTTATGGGTCCCGATCGAGGAGCTCGAGTAGCCGGCATTCTGGTTTTATTTACCGGCAGGACCTCTGCTTCCTCCAAAAACCGAATATTGCGCCTAGTCCGCAGGCGTTCTGTTTCTCCCAAGTCGGCAACTAACTGGGCAGCCTGCTGGACTACGGCTTCTGATGCTACAAGGGGATTTAATATCGAAACTAGGGTGCCGTACAGATGGGAGGGAGCTTGTTGTAGAATTAAATCTCTCATCCCTGCCGAAAATTTAACCATATCAGGGCCATCAAATGTATCTTCATAAATGGCCTCTCTTACACCCAGTTCACGGATATAGTTCTGAAGGTCCTCCATGGAGGACCACATACCTGTATGTAACGGTATGTCTGATTTATTCGGCCATACCATACGGCAGGCCGCCATTAACCATTCTAGTATGGAATGGTTTTCATCACGATATTGATTGCCCACGTATAACCTTTGCCTAAGAGCAGGATGGACAGTCATGGTGGCCAACTTAGATATTTCTGGGCCATTCACCACGACACTTTCTGCCCCAGAATCCCACAGTCTCAATAACCAAGCCGGCACACTTTCTCTGGGCTTCTGCCGAAATCGTTGTACTAAGTCCATTAATTCTGTTGCCGTGTATGGCCGAGTTGTCACATGTAAATGAGTCTTGGCAGGGGGCCATTGATCAGGCGCCACCCCTGCCGGTCTGTCCTGTACTTTTTTTGTTTTTTGGGTTATCACAGGACGGACCTCCAATGGATCAGTTTGAATTGGACATTCAAGGTCTGATTTGGATTTCTTGTTGTCCTGATCAACGAAGTCTGTTGATTCAGGAGCCTGGTCATCATTTATTGAAATATTACGAATTTGGCTTACAGGAAGATGTAGAATTGGCTTCTTCCCCGTTAAAACGCCAAGTTCGTGCTCTAACTTTTCAATGCGATCTTTCAAAAGCTGATTTTCGGTTTCTAAAGTATTATTTCTTGAGTCCGCATGATTTAAAGCGGTTAATAGTGGCCATGCCACCATGGAGGCAGCCAATTGTCTTTCTTTGGTAATGAGAATGTCCTTGCCAAGTCCTTGAAAATAGTCTGCCATGCGATATGGGGAGAGATTGCCCATAACACGTAAGGGACCCCATTTTTCAATGATGGCAGCTAACTCGTAATAGGGCGATCCCTCAAACCCTGGGATCTGCCCTGGAATCATTTTCTCTAGGGGAGTATTGTTCTCCCCCTTGACCCATTTATAGAAATTCCACAGGAAAGACATGTTAATTTTAGTATATTCAGCCTGCCTGGCTCGCCAAGTGTATAACCAAGATGTTATAATTGCAATATAATCAAAAGAGTAAGG
>NW_024965393.1:0-1303 GCF_019238085.1 Lagopus leucura
GTATCGTTGCACCAGTAAAATGAGTCCCTTGGTCGCTCTCGATGACTTGAGGTGTCCCGTAGGCAGACATCAGTTTAGTGAGTGCAACGATACAGCGCTGGGCAGAAGAAAATAACATCGAATGGCGATTCCACCTGCCATATAATCCTACGGGGGCAGGCCTCATCGAACGTTATAATGGTATTCTTAAGGCTGCCCTGAAGACAGACTCCCAGTCCTTGCAGGGGTGGACAAAAAGACTGTATGAAACCCTGCGGGACCTGAATGAAAGACCTCGAGATGCCAGACCCAGTGCCCTGAGAATGTTGCAGACGACATGGGCCACCCCGCTTAGGATCCAAATTACGGGCACTGATCATCAGGTAAGACCCCAGATTGGTAATGAAAATAATATTCTGCTCCCTGCCCCTGAAAACTTAGAGCCAGGTACCCATAAAATAAAATGGCCCTGGAAGGTGCAGGTAGGACCCAAGTGGTGTGGCTTACTTGCATCTTGGGGGAGACTATTGGAGGTGGGAGGCTCAGTAGTCCCTCCAGGAACTCCAGGAACAGGTACCATAGGTACATGGCCTACTGATATTGTGGTCAACACTCCGATCTTTATTGCTAAAGGGACCCCCATCCTGTCCCTATGGCAGATCAGGACACCTCCTTTGGTGCCTGATATCGTTATGCAGCCGCAGATATCCGGCCAGAAGCTGTGGTACAGGCGGCCAGGACGTGCCCCAGTACAAGCGGAAGTGTTGACCCAAGACAGAAATACGGCCTGTATCTTGCCCTGGAGAGCAGACCTTCCCCTCCTGGTAACTGTGAAACATCTGTATTACTCCCCGTGAGTCTGTGAGCCTTCAGGACCACCGGAAGGAACAAAATGCCATTAAGCATTCCAGTGTTGCTGTCAGATCACGTACAACACCCGGTGATGGTCTGCATGGGACTGATGGAACATAGAACGGACTTGAACCTCAGGACCTCATGCCTCCAGTCACATCATCGAGCACTGGCCCATAGAAGAATATAGACATCCACTAATCATCACTTGTCTTGAACTGTACCAACATACGTCACGATAAAATTGTATAAGCGTCGCGATATACCGGATCTCTGTATTAGGGAAAGCTTACCCTTTTGTTAACCTGATCATTGGTTCATGCCGTGAAGGGGTGGAGTGTATGGGAACTGCTGAGTCACGGCCTGAACCTCTGATTAATCACCTGAGGTGAGCCATGAGTCAGCCAGAGGAGCACAGGTGAAGACAATTCACCTGTGCTGCCGGAAGGGGTGGAGCCAGGCTCCACCCCTC
>NW_024965394.1:0-1247 GCF_019238085.1 Lagopus leucura
GGTCTCTATGGGTCCCTATGGGGCACTATGGAACCCTATGGGGCACTAT
Source organism: Lagopus leucura (assembly GCF_019238085.1). NCBI lineage: Eukaryota > Metazoa > Chordata > Aves > Galliformes > Phasianidae > Lagopus > Lagopus leucura. The sequence continues at coordinate 50 of NW_024965394.1, forward strand.
GGGGTTTCTATGGGTCTCTATGGATCTGTATGGGTCCCTATGGGTCTCTATGGGTCCCTATGGGGCACTATGGAACCCTATGGGGCACTATGGGGTTTCTATGGGTCTCTATGGATCTGTATGGGTCCCTATGGGTCTCTATGGGTCCCTATGGGGCACTATGGAACCCTATGGGGCACTTTGGGGTTTCTATGGGTCTCTATGGTTCTGTATGGGTCCCTATGGGTCTCTATGGGTCCTTATAGGGTCCTTATGGGGTCTCTATAGGGTCCTTATGGGGTCTGTATGGGTCCCTATGGGTCTCTATGGGTCCCTATGGGTCTCTATGGAACCCTATGGGGCACTATGGGTTCCTATGGGGCACTATGGGGCCTCTGTTGGTCTCTATGGGTCCCTATGGGGCACTATGTTCCCTATGCATCCCTATGTGTCCCATATCTCCCCATGTGTCCCTATGGGTCCCTATGGGTCTTAATGGGTCCCTATGGGTCCCCATGTGTCCCCATGTGACCCTATGGGTCCCTATATCCCCTATGGTTCTCTATGGGTCCCTGTGTCTCCCTATGGCTCCCTATGGTTCTCTATGTATCCCTATGGTCTGTATGGGTCCCTGTGTGTCCCTATGGGTCCCTATGTGTCACTATGTCCCCTATGGTTCTCTATGGGTCCCTATGTGTCCCTATGGGTCCTCATGTTTCCCTATGGGTCCCTATGGGTCCCTATATCCCCTATGGTTCTCTATGGGTCCCTATGTGTCCCTATGGGTCCCCATGGGTCCCTATGTGTCCCTATGGTTCTCTGTGGGTCCCTACGTGTCCTTATGGGTCCCCATGTGTCCCTATGTCCCCTATGGTTCTCTATGGGTCCCTATGTGTCCCTATGGGTCCCTATGGGTCCCTATGGGTCCCTATGTCCCCTGTGGTTCTCTATCGGTCCCTGTGGGTCCCCATGTTTCCTTATGTGTCCCTATGGGTCCTTATGGCTCTCTATGTATCCCTATGGTCTCTGTGGGTCCCTACGTGTCGCTATGGGTCCCCATGTGTCCCTATGTCCCCTATGGCTCCCTATGTATCCCCATGTGTCTCCATGTTTCCCTATGTGTCCCCATGGGTCCCTATGTGTCCCTATGGTTCTCTGCGGGTCCCTACGTGTCCCTATGGGTCCCCATGTGTCCCTATGTCCCCTATGGTTCTCTATG
>NW_024965395.1:0-15670 GCF_019238085.1 Lagopus leucura
AAAGAAAAGAAAAGAAAAGAAAAGAAAAGAAAAGAAAAGAAAAGAAAAGAAAAGAAAAGAAAAGGTCTTCATGTTTTGGCAGAGAGGGATGCAGATTACACCTCTGATCTCAAGGGTGCTGTAGCACCTTTGTACAAATAGGTACCCTAAAACACACCAAAGGAAGCTGTTCCTTGAAAAGTTACCAGAGAAAGAACAGCCTGAAAACAAAAATAGGAAAGAAAAGAAAGCAAAACAAAAACACCACATGTAAACAGCATTTCAGTGCAGACTGAATTCTGTCAATTGCAAAATAATAAAATCTTTTCCCAACTTCATATCCCCATGTCCTGTTTCAGATTATTTGTTCTGTGATCACTTACGACATGAAGGCCTCCCTGCTTTTCCTTAACTTCAAAATTGCTGACTATTAATGGATAAAATGACTAGTTAATCAATCCCAGAGTTCTTAAGTCCATTAACAGTGTCAGGATTTTCCTACAAAACTTAAAATGATTTTTAATTTGCCTCACACTTATTTACTTAAATGAACATATCCTAAATTGCTTTGACGTTAATCTTGTTTATGCCTATAAATGGACTTTTATCTGTACTTGAAGTACTGTCTATCTTTTGTGAAACAGGAAATCAAACCAAATTATATTTTCATAAGTACTTCCTTACTGTTTTTTCTCAGTTGTTGTTCTGGAAAGTACTTTCCAGTCATTAAGCAAAGTTAATCCTGATTTAGATTGGCATGATGGTAAAAGAGTGGCCCAAAGCTCTGTGAGACAGACCTAGTCTGTTTTGGTATGTCTGAAATGTTATAATGAATTTGTCTTCTTTTCGATGTTTGTTGGTTCAGTCATTGAGATTTTAATTAAATGCACACTAATAATGGCAAATGTTTAAGTTAAAGGCAGCTACTAAACTGAGCTCAACATTTTCCATGAGTGTAACAGGGTTATAATAGAAACACTTAGACTCAGAAAAACATTACGGTCTTCATAATGCACTTAATTAGAGAAAAGAAGTACCCCTTAAAATGACTCTTAAGAAAAATAAAAATAACTAATGTGTTTAACTACAAGCTAAGTACATAGATTATATATAAAAAATAATAAATAATGAGGACAATTGAAATTAATTAATAAATAAAGCTAAAAATCTGTGATGCTGGGATATTTTTCATTTAAACTTTTCATTGTGAATTTCTTGTGGTAAAATATAATGGCATAATTTATTGTATGAAAATGCCAAAATTTAAGTAAAGTTGAGAGTCTGAGTTTAGCCTTTATATAGAAATTCTAATTTTCACAAGTGATTAAAAACATTTTTTAAGAATGTATTTTCATTTTAATGGGGAGCATGAGCTTCAAACAGAAATTCCATTTTGTTTGGATTGACAGTTTTTGCAAAGTACAGTATTTATATCTGTCATCTTTTTTTTTTTTTTGTTTCAGTGTATAATTTCTATTCTAACATTCAAAAAGTTGAAAAGCAGTGTCCACTTCTGAAGTCAAATGTTTTTCTAGCTAGTCCGTACTTCTCCACAGTATTGTAAGAAAAAGTTTCTCTGACCATGTAAGGAAAAACTGAACCCAAATTTTTGAAAAATATTTCAAAACTTTTGTAAAGCTGATGTCCCAGATATTCAAGTGAGAAGTGCTTCCAGGCTGCTCTGAAAATCAGAGCTAAAATTGCAATAAGTGGGAGATTACACATATAAAAAGAACAGGAGAGTAGGTGTGGTGGTTCTGTACACCACAATTAAGTCCGAGTCATTTCTTTTGAGAACAAGGATTTCTGAATTGGAAACTGGCATCAGTAAGCTAGAAGGTTACTTGCATTTCAAGCATTTAGGGTCTTCTGTAAATGCAGTTTTAAAAAATGAGAGTTATACGCCCAAGGTTCTCTTCAGCATTTTATCTTTTTCAACTTATCCGAGTTTAGAAAAAAATTGCAAATTTAGCTCAACTTCAAACCATACCCACCAGTTGTATTCATAACAGAGGTTTCTTCTCAGCTGCAACTGTGACCTTAATAGATCATTTCTACATAAATTATTCCATACATCACAAAAATCATCTGATCTCCACTGTGTCTTATATCATGTTACCTTATCTCTGGAATTTTATTTCACACTCAATTCCTTATTCCAACTATAAATTCTACCACTGTGATACTCACATGTCTTCAAGAATAGTCAAGCAAAGGCAATATTATGCTATCTGAAACATATTTCTTTGAAGTCACAGCTATGTACTTTAGTCAAATACAGATATGCATTTTTAATATCACAGTCTTTCTTTCCCTTCTCAACTTCCCTTTACAAAGCTCATGCAAGACTATTTCTGCTATTCACCACTTTATCAAACACATTTAAAATTGACCTTGAATTTTTAGATGTCCTTCAACACAGATGCTTTATTTATTTATTTTAGAGGACTTTTTTCCCCCTGATAAGGATTCTTAAAATTTTACTTGAATAGAAAAGTTCAGAAATGTTATTCTGCAATTCCTGTGACACATATTCTGAAATAAGCCACCTGGGAGTGTGTTTGAAGCTGGTGCTTTGATGTGTCATTCATTTTCCTCCATGTTTAGCTGTAATTGCTTGGAGGTCACTGTATTTTGTCCTTCTCTACCTTCCTGTAAATTCATTTCATTCCCATGGAATCTCATGGTATTACTGAACTGATAGAATAAAGTGAACAGGCTAAGCTCTGGCTATTTTAATGTCAAAAACAAGACAAAACTAATGTCTAATGCTGACATTTCAATGGTGATTAAAGATTCATATTTTTCAGTAATTGAACAACAGGTATATTGACTTTCGTTTTACTTTGAACTCAATCTATTCAGTGCCACTTGATCTATTTTATCTAAATATCAGTATTCTATTAAAAGAGTGTTATTTTCATATATTCTTGGTCAATATAATAGTGTGGAAACCAGACACTCAGGGAGCCAAACCAGTTCATTGTCCCAGTTTAAGAGAGAGATAGCGTGCAGTCTGCTGTGGGCAGTCTGAAAACAGGAATTGATTTGATGAAAAATTCTAATATTTCATTAATCCATTAATCATTTCCATTTCATGTTAACAGTGAGAAAAACACCATCTTGTCAGCAAGGCATATGAATAATGCACTGCTCTGGAGATCAAGCTGGAAAAGGCCCAGGTTTAGGTCTCAAGTGAAAATTTTACATAAACCAAGGAATTAAATAAGTGAAAATATGTATCTTACTTTCCAAATCAGTACTCCCCATCAGTAATTTATTTTTTACTGATGTTGTTAATCTGATGGCAATCCTCTCTCTAATTTCACTAAGAATTTCATCCTGGGTCTGATGAAGTTCTGATGATTTTTTTTTTTTCAGATACTTTCTAGTTAAAGCTAACAATGTTTTCCCTGTTTTTCAGTAGCATTGCTATTCCATCCAAAAGCATGTCTAAGAGCTAAAGTGATAATGAATAATACAGTAAGTGAGCATATTATAAATATTATCATTAAGGTATAATTTTGAAGCTTTAATAATAAACGTTGTTAAGACTGTTTTCAGGTTGATAACCTATTTAATTGACAGCAGAATTTCCTCTGCTATTTCAAGACAACACAGAAATTCCAGATTTAGCTGGTAGGGGTATTTCATCCTGGTATCTGTACTTCGTCCAAATATACAGATATTTTCCCTTTTCTCAAGATGAGTCTAACTACATAGATTCAAACATACAGTAACTAATTCTTTCTTTTTTAAATACAGTCAAGGAGACCACAACTCACTGCGGGTGCTCTGTCACCTTTGCTCATTGTCTGCATGTTCTCAAAGTGACAGATTTCCCAAATTAAACAAGTATTCTACCAGTTTTTTCTAACTTTGATATGATTTTAGAGCATTTCTGTATAATGGATGATAAATCCTTCAGCATCTAAACTGGTATTAGAGTTTAATTCTTGCAGATAGGAATCAAGATTACGCTGTTCTTCCATGTCCCATAATTTGGGATAATGGCCTATTTTCTGAAACAGCATCCATGTTTTTTTTATCTTAACAAGACACTCATGCATTAATTTTACATTGCAGATTTAGCAGGTAATCTGTGCACTGTTAGAATTTTTTTAAGGCAGAAAAATTAAATTTTACATCTGTAGGCTATATAGTATGTATATGTATTTTTTGACTGCTGTATACCTTTCAAAAGGTATAGTAAAGACAGCAGATTCTGGTTCAGTATTTTCTTGGTGGTCCTTTTTTTTCATAGTTATATATATACCACAGAGAAAACTATTTTTGATAACATGCACAGTTCTGTAACTGTCTGGGACACAATAAATCTGGTTCCTGCAAAAAGGGTTTAAAATACATTTACATTAATAGCATTGAAAATACTCTAAATTCATTTCACCCTACCTTATTTTTTCTTCATACAAGATGCTTAATGTCTGGATATATTTTATACCAAGCACAGATTACTTGATGTTTCTACTGCTAAGATTGGGATCTCTTGGTTTTGTACTGCAAATAATTTCAGTGGAGGCAATTTATTTTATTTTTTCACTTTTCTGTAGGAGGCTAGAGTGAATTGAAGAATAAGACGACCCCTTGATTTTACCAAATTTCTACAGATGTCAAACTGCAATCATAATATACATTCCACATTCTTGACAATTTCTGTTTGATATCAAAACCAAAAAGAGTTAACCTTAAACATTGGTTCTGAACTTAGTTACTCTATTAAAACTTTTTTCTTTGTTCTCATTACTTCAGTTTTCTTTCCAAATTACTAAAATAACATAATCCACATTCCGGAGTATATTACAAATTAATAACTGTATCTACAGATGTTCATGGAAGTCTCAGAACCTATTAAGATCCTTTCCTATTTTTTTTTTTTTCTGAAGTGTTCTAAATGTAGCACTAACCTCAGTAAAAGCCATAGATTATTACATTTATAATCAGATCACTTTCACTCGTGTGTGTGGACATGGATTTAAATACACATATCCCAGAAACTATTTTTGAAACTCTTGGTCTTTGGTGTCCCTCTTCTGTTTAATCTATCGAGTATTTATTTTTGAAAGAAGTAAAATTAGTGATAGAATGTGGTAAATTTTCTGACATTTAAATATTCCTGATGCCTAATAGCATTAAGATAAACAATCTCCAGCATTTCTTTTTCACTCTAAATTTGAAGCTGAAGAAGCTGAAGTTGATTCAGATTATGTATATTTCTTAATTCAAACAATTGCATTAAAATGAGTTTTGTTTTCTGATCTGTCAGGGTTTGAAGGTTTTTTTTGTGGGAAGACGAGTTTATATTTTTACAGAATGATTTATTGTTATGCAGCCTCATTAAAACTTGATGGATTCTATAATCGTGTTAGCTGATATGTTTACAACATTCATATTCTGTCTGCAGTGCCAGAATATAATTTTTTTGAGAGTTGTATTCGTACTGACATTGTTTATCATAATTAAATTTTCTGGTGTAGTTGCACTGTCTGTAGTAAGAAATATCCACTTATTTTTCCTATGGTATTTTCTGAACTAACTGTTGAAGCTGACTACTAATCCTGTTAGATACCAAAGAGCAAATGTCTCAGTCTCACAACCTACTTAAGGAAAGCATCACTGCTCCCAGCATATTGTAGGTTCCCTGGGGACTTTTTATGGAGCTCTATGGACAGGTTAGAAGTCAAAACATATTGAACAACAACAAAAAAACCCTTCACATCAGCTCTCCAGCCCTTTTTCACTGTGAGAAAATTGTCATGTTATGTGCATGCATATCTGGTAATAACTTTTTCCTTGATAGATAATTCTAAGGACAGTAACTTTTGAAAATATATATAAAATTTGGACTATTCTGTCATAAAATCACACTTTTTACTTTATTTATTGTTGTGTTTTGGTTTTATTTTGCTCATTGATTTTACTGTAGATGAAGAGATTTCATGTTTCCTTGCTGTTCTCTCATTCCCTCTGCGTTTATTAGCCAAAATATATTTGAAAATTGGCCAATGGTGGCCAACTGATGAACTCTGTTCATACTGTTCCTTCTAAACTTAAGCAATAAAAAGGAGAAAAAGAAGATTTTTAGATTGTCTCTAGTTTCTTCCCAAGCCTGCTCTTGCTTATATTAATAGCTTTGACTTGGTCTACAAAAGCATAGCCATTTAGATTTACGTTATAACTAGTACTACTGACATTATAAAAAGAAAAACAAGGAATTGGTCCAACAAATTCAGTGTAAGTTTTTCACATCTGAACTGAGATAAAGTGCTGCAATAACCAAAGGTCTTTATACTGTGTTTCTGGTATATCATTACTTAACTGAACAAATGTATTTCAGTTCATGTTCTTGTGCCTTTAACAAGTATACACTAGTGCTACTTGTAACATAGACTGTTGGATCAGTATAATCATACATATTTCTGTTTTCATAATTCGTGCCTCCAAACCAGCTCCATGATTATATAAAAGAAAATCTATACTGCAATCTGAGTCAAATGAAACCTATTTTCATACCTCTGGGAGTTGAATTATTGTAGCAGTCTAATATAGTAGTAAGCTTTAAGAAATAATGCTTCTTTTGCTTAAAAAACGATTAGTTCTTTCATTACCACTCCTGAAGCTTTACAAAGGCCTGGTTCTTTATTTCTAGAGCTGCAAAGTACATGGGTAATATATGCAATTATCCCTGGTAGTTTCTTTAAAACTAAGCATTCTGGCTGTCTATAAAGCTACATAACAACAGGAAATGTGACTGTTGTTTCAAATCTGGATAGAGATGGGTTAAGAAAACCGGCAGTATGGTGGGCAGGTGCATGTAAGCATGCTGGGAGACAGGAGGGAGAGAGGAAGTTTAATAAAGTTGATTCAAAGACCAAGAAAATGGTTTCCTTTGCTTTATCAATGAAGCACCGTCATTACCAAATTCTTGTTGAAAAAAAGAAATGTTGAAAAAAAGAATGATATCTTGAATTAGTTCCATTAAAAAAGAACTAATGGAATTTAAACTGTCACTATCAGCATTCTTTTGCAGTGTGGTAACTCATTTGAAGATGCTGATTTTTTTTTAAATAAATGAGAATGCTGCATGTCAGCCACAACGCAACTTGCAATCACTGTCATACACTCACTATGCTGTAGCTGCAGTGCGATTTGTGAAAGAAGTGGAAATGGCTGCTGTCAGCTTCAGAACAGATGAGGAACGAAATCTGTCAGAAAACTCGAGAACTTAATATATCACTAAAGACAGTTAATTTAGCAGCCATGACCCATGCAGACAACAGAATTAATAGCAAATCTGTTCAGCAATGAAGTTCTCCTTGCTGTACATTAGGGACTTAAGTAAATATTCCAATTTCAACATTGTTTCCTCTACAGCTGGTTCTGGTTCCACTTCCCCATCACATACCTCTCTGCTAGTTCTATAGCACAGACTACTACCATGTTTCTAACCTATGCATTTATTATGGTAAAGACATGTAAGCTGGACTAAAATGTTTTGACTGAGAAGAATTTGTAGGTTTCAAGATGAGACAGGTCCAGAAATGATTTTAAAATTTTTTAGCACTGGAGCCCTGTTTTCTACTCAGTAAGGACTAGATGTCCTTTTGTTCTCTCTCTCTCTCTTCTCTTTAATTCTGTTATGAGAATTAAAATAAAGAAAACATTTGGCATAGTGCCTTTTTTGTCACAAGTGTATGGTGACTGTAGGATGGTAAGACTAATATTGTCACTTTCCCGAGTTTATTTTAGACACTTTTCTTGCAGTGCCTTCTTTTTCTGTCAAGAGATCTCTTTGCAATACTGCTGAAATGCGTTCACCACGTATGCAGCTGAAATAAAATAAAACAACCAACAGCAACAAAAACAAATATAATACAAAAAAATTAGCAAGTTTCTGTCAAGCCTACGTTAAATAAAAGGGTTTTTTTTGGCACAGAGTGAAATTGTCTTTTCCCGAATGTAGTTTTTCTGTGTTGATTGATCCTATGTAATCTCCACATGTTTAAAATTCCACAAATAACAGTGATGTAAAATACAAATGTTTTATGATTTTTGGTTATCAGTATTCCACATCATAACATCATGCAGTGCACTGGGAGTTAAAGGGTTAATGCTACAGTTCCAGGTACCTGTCCCAGAAGAGAAGAACTACTACATTCCTCAGAAGTCTGTTCGCTGTTATCATTTCTGTTCAGGGGGAACAGATATAAGGCCTTGGTAGGTCACCTAATGTCTCTCTTTTTGATTGTCAGGCTCTCTCTTCCCCGCTGCTCGATTCATTTTCACATCTCACCTCAGTATTATGGTGAGGCCTTCAGTTCTCAGACACTCTTTTTCTCATTATATTTGATTTATTAGCTTCAATTCTAATTATATTGTATTATACTGTGTTACCTTGCATTCTGATATCTTATTTAGTAAATTAGCTTATTTTTCCTCAGATCGTTGCCACTGTTTTTAATTACTCAGGGTTCCTCATTTCCCCTTTCTGGAGGTGTGGATCTGGTGAACCCTCTACCCCACTAGTCACAGAAACGGGCTGAACCAGCTCATAAACTGTTGACAACCAATCAAACAACAACTCTTCTAAAGTGTATGTTCATTTCAGAGGTTCTTTCAAGATTCTTTTGTAAGCAGTGATGTTTGAAAAATTGTTGGGAATATTTGTTAACATTATGTTAGCATTCTGTTCCACACTACTAACATTTGTTATTTTGGAAGAAATCTTAGTAGCAGGACCTTTTGGATTATAGAAAAAACATTTTCCCTTATATAAGCTATGCAGAGAAAAAAAATAAATCTCAGCCCTGCATTACACAGTAGCTATAAACAAGATAATTAAAATCTGTGTGTTCAGTTACTTCAGTGCAAGTATGTGCTCAAACAATCTTATTTCAGAAAATTGCTTTCATTGATTAAATTTTAGTGAGATTTTTTTCTTCCTTCTTTCTTCATTACTAACTAGAAGGAATTAGCCAGTTTTGCTTTTTGTTAATGCTTTTCATGCCAGATATTGAACACGGCTCTACTAGACTACTTTAAAGTCACAGAATGGCTTAGGTTGGATGCACCTTAAAATCATTGAGCTCTGAGTCTGAAACATATCAGTGACATCATCTGAGGAGGGAAAGGAGAATTTTGCCATCTCCAAAGTAGTGGAAATATTATTAGGGAAAAGAGAGCTGAAGGGAAGCCTGAAGATGTAACTTGTTGTCTGTGAAACAGAAAGATTAACTAAAGATGAAAGAAGGAAAGATGGGATGTATTAAAGAAATAACTGTGGAGTCTTCTGAGTACCAGAGCTTGCAGTAAAAATGGAGGGGCAATTCTGTAGAAAATGCTTGTTCTGTGGTAGTAAGTTTGCCAGATCTCAAGACTGTGTGGGGAATGGTGACCCTCTCAACAAAGGACTCTGAGGATGATTGTGATGGCATTGGGTGGGGCAGCAACACTGCCATTGTGATCCGTTCAGAGCATCTGAGCAAGGGCTCAGGGCTTTGGTGAAGCACTTGACACTTTAGCATCTAAGGTGGAGGAGTAGGGAGTATGAAGCAGAATAAAGAGGGATTTGGAGACAGCATTTTCCAAGATGTTGAATTTTGTTCAGATTTTGGGCCAGAATGATTTTCCTTTATTTATTTTTCTTGTTTTTGAATCTCAAAGTATAGATTTGTCAAACATTTTAAATCAATATGAAAAATTTATGCCAAAAGAGCATTAAATTCTAGCCAAACATTCACTATTGAGAAATATTTTTTATGAACCTTCAGGAAATATGATCTAGTAATCTTGAGAAAACAAACCCTGCTACACAGGACATATACTGATAGAAAACAGGGAAAATAATTCTAAATTAGGTAATCATAATATTTCTAAACTAATTTAGTTGAGGCTCTTTTATGCTATCACTTCATCTGCTCTTCGCTCTTTAGCACAGCTGTTTACATAAAAATTTCAGTGCAGATTTGGCTGTTTTCTGTATTACTTACTGCTATCAGTGAAGTATTTATTCCTGTATTCCAAGTGTTTCTTTCATGTTTTTATAAACATACTTTAAAAGCACTGTTTTATCAAAGGACTGGAACATGTATTTGCTTTATATACCCTTATATACACTTGCAGTGGAAAGCAAACACAAATATAATCATTGGTATTCTAATCTCTTATTTAGCCTATACATTTGTGTTTTCTTTCGGGGTTGTTTTTGTTTGAAAATGCCTTTCAAACTATATAGCAAACACAGGGCTACTTGAAATTTTGAAGTGGAGTAGTTCAAATAAAAGTTCCCAGTGTTCAGCAAACACTCAGTGTCAGCTCTGTCCAGCAATATCCAGTATTATTTATCTAATTTTCTGACTCCTGTAGTGGAAAGAAGTTTCCATGCAGCTTTCATGGAAGTCTTGTACTATCTGATTTGTCTAGCTCGAGGGTTGAAAGATGACAAGAAAAAAAGAGGCTTGGAAAAGGGGAGGTAAAGAAATGGCGTTTGTAGTTCAGGAAGTTTGAATGTTCACCCAAGATTTTTATCTATTTAATATCCCAATTAGACCTTCCAGTTAATTCAGATTCAAAAATGTCTTAAAAACTGTTGTTTAAATAAATACTTTTTACTTGTATGAATAATAACAGCAGCAAAAATTCTTGATAGCTGCTGGTTGTAAGGAAATTGCTCTGCTGCTTTGAATTCTGTGAAGCTGTAGGAAAGCTGTAGTTTTTTGAGATTCTCTTCACAGAGAGAGGAGAATCTTACTTTTACAATGTTTGACAGAGCCTTCAAAATCAAAATGACTGATGCAAATCAAAGGACATGTATAAAGTTACTATGGAGAAGCTTATACATTTCTACAGTGTTTGTAGATGGGATCTGATCCTTATTAAGCTGGGGCAAAACTTTCTCTGATTTTATCAGAAGAGAAATTCATCAGCTTTGTAGAATGCCACCTGGGAAGGTAGTGACTTTAATCATATGTACAAAACAGAATATTACTCTTGTACCAGACACCATGGGGTATTTCCTACAGTTAAAGAACTGAACACTTAATGTTTTTCTGCATGACTGCCATCTTAGGAAATCTGTACTTTTGAAACACAGATAAAAAGCACATGTATTTTTCATATAGTGATATATTAATATTTCAGTTCATATTGCATGCAGTTGGCTACATTCTGTGATTGTGACTGTCAGCTATGATTGTAAGAATTTTTTATTGTCATTTAGAACATTGTCCAGTGCACTGGACAGTATTGTGAAAGTAAGGTTATTCTTCCATTCAGAAATATTACAAAAAATTTAAGGACACGAAAGTGATTTACTCATAATACCACACTAAGCCAATGGTAAATATGTGTTACCAGAGTTTTGGCTTTAACAACTTCACATTTCATCTTGAAATGTCCTGAGTTACTTTGATGGCATTTTGTTTAGCTGGACACAGGTTTTATTATGTCTTTTCCTAAAGTTTGTAATGTTTAACTGTGGGTCATTGATCATTGCTTTCTTACTGCTAAACTCTTCTAATCTCACTTGGCTGCTATATGTCAAATGTGTAGAGTTTGGTACCAGTAGCACATACAGCAAATGTTTCCACATATTTTAACAAAAGATTATAGGACATGTATACTTAATATTTTTTAAAGTATCTGTTACATAAATTGAATGAGTTGAATTTTAAAAAATTTATAATGAGTTGTAATACCAATGTGTCTGTTGTTTCTCAGTCCTTTAATGCATATTTTTTATTACATACTCTGTGCATTAAAACAATTTCATTGTGCTTTTTACGTGTAAAAACTGGAAAAGGAAAAAATCTTTAAGATAGAGTGATAGAAGAAAGATAATCAATATTATTAGTTCACAGTTACGAAAGTTCTCTGCTAGTTCTGCAGCAATGAAATGTCTTTGAAACCGGGTAATATTCAGTGAGCCTGCTTAGAAGTATCCACAACTAGAAAAGAAAAACTTCCTTGATAGGACAAAACAAAATCTTTAATACTGAGGTCTGTATAATTAATGGGAACTTTAATGGTTTCCTAAGAGGAAAGATAATGGTCAGTCAATACATACTGATAGTAGAGAGTTCTGCAGATAAACAAATTTCAGTTTAAATTTGGTTTTGTTCTGAATGGGAGGAAAAATACATGATTGATACACTTGCAGAACATGGGCGCAGGGAGTATAAGGCCTGAACTTCTTTGGAAGGGCTCTTGTGAATTGTCCTACAGCAGGGCAGCTTGGGGATATTTTCACTGTAAGCAGTAAGCCATCCTCACCCAAATTTCAGTAAAACTGAAGCTTCCCTGTACTGTGTTCAGTGAAAAGTTATGTTAAGATTCAGACATTAGGTTGTCTGAAGATATTACTCAGACTACCTATTATGCAGAAAGATCCTGAATTTAGATGACCTATGTGGTTTCCAGACTTGTTTTGGTAGTCTGAAGCTCAAAAGGATGTAAACTATGTATGAAAGGTACAAAGTGAAAAGGAAAAGTGAACAGAGAATATGTAAAAAATCTTACATATTCATAGTCGCAAGATCAGTCTTCTGTTTTAACCTTCCACAATTTCCGTAGAAACTACAGTAACCTTTCCTGTAAAGATACCTGGGGAAACCTACTCAACTTTCCTGTGGGATAACCTTCACTAAAAGAGCTTTCTGGAATAAGATAGAGCTATATATATATATACTATGTTTTCAAGTTTAAAGGATGCCTTACTTTTCTTCAGTATCCCTGAAATCTAGATTCAAGTGGCTAAACACAGGTGAGGAAATTTATTGCTACCCAGGATAAATACCATCAGGTAGCAGAGAGATCAGAACAACTAAATTCATCCTGGAGTATAACAACCAGGATATTAAGAACTTGACCAGTAGGAAAACTGAAAGGTCCTGATTAATATAATCAGAGGAACCAAGCAGTCCTTCAGATTGCCCTTAAGTAGTAGCTGAGTCACTCTCCAGGCTCTATAGTCTGTGCTGACTTGATTTTAATAAATGATAAGTTAAGTTAAAAAGCCAAGTTAAGTAACTCTTGCACTTGTTGACACATTCGTGCATTGATCTGAATGAAGATTTGTAGCTTATGATGACATAGAGCTTTCAGGAACATGCTAAGACTGGGAAGTTACCCCAGAAAATAGAAGACTACAGATGGCTGATGAAAAGTGTCATTTGGAGCTGTGATTTCAAATTAGATTTGGTATGATGAAGAAACACTAAAAAATGCTATTAACACTATCTAGAATTTGAAGCAAAGTCAGGAATAGGCAGAAGATGAGCAAACAAAATTAGAAAAGAATATTCTGTCTTTAGAAAATTAATTTATATAGAGAGGGAAAATTGCTTGTTATTAATAAAATTACATATACAGTATTTATGTATAGATATAATATATGCACATCCTATATGTATATCTATCTTTTATCTGACATTAGACAAACACATTAAAAAGGTATGTATATACAATGTATTATATATTTAAAAATGTAATCACTTTTATGTAGGACTTACTTTGCCAAGATAATAAAGGAACCAGTGCTTCCTGTTCTGGTCTTTTGTTTTAACCATTTAAAACACTTGATTTAAATGCCATTGTAGGATGCACTGAACTTGTAAACTTGGCAGCCATACCTCTTTTTCTGCCTTTCACGCTCATAAATATGTACCATAAGAACGTGCAGAAAGATTTTCTATTGCTCATACCAAATATGGAACAAAGATGTAAAACATATATGAGAATACCTTTCCATCTATTTTAGATCTCTGAAAAAGTCACTTTTCAAGAGTTGAGTAGAACCATACAGCTGAAGTTTGAGTATAGATAACAAGTACTTTTCAACCTTTCTTGGTCTGTTATACCTGGAGAAGATCTCAAGAAAGACAATCTTTGTGACATACATGAAGTTTGGTAGAAAATTTTATATAATAATGAACAGAAAGTGTTGTGTTTTGTTTTGTTTTGTTTGATTTTTTTTTTTTTTTTTTGTACAAGCTCTTCCCTAATAACAAGCAGCCATAGGAGAGTCTTTCTGAATCTTTGGAATTCATTCTGAATTATGGATTAAGCAAAAAAGGGAAAACTTTTAAAACAGCTGGTAATTTAGCCCATTGGAGATAGTTTTTGTGTTGCTTTACAATTGTATTTACATGGAGGAAGAACAGAGTAATTCCTTTTCCATTTTCTTTATAGAATAGAATCAAAGAAGAGATGTTGTTAGTACAAGTGAGAAAAATGTGTGCTAAAAATTCATTATCCATAATAATCCTGTGATTCACTGAAAATTCTGTACAAAATGCACATTTGAAACACTTAGATACACATTTAAGCATTTTTCTTTATAATGATGAAAAATGCTGTCAAACACTAGGACTTTACACTCAGTCACTCCATCAGTCAGCCGGCCAAGACACATTCATTTTAAATTGGTAGCGATTTTTACATGTCAAAACTATCTGCAATTCAAGAGTTTCAAGCCAAAATTTGGTTGATGAATAGGCTTTTTTCCATAGGCTTTTTAAAAATTATATGTCAAATAAAACTGGTGGATGCTACGTTTTTCTACACAGATATTTAATTTAGGATAAATTAGTCATCTAAAAAAACTCAGCAACCGAGTCACCAACAGAGATAAAAGATTGGTTGTTATGGAACTGGAGACACACTTTTTGTTCCAGCCAAGAAGGAGAAGAAATGGAAGTCTATTTCTTATTTCATTCAGGGAAGAAGGAAAATTGGTAGTACCAGAGAGCAATCACGTCTGTCTTTCTGTAAGAAAAGATGGCATGTTTGGAAAGAGAAGTGAAATAATTTTGGTGGTAGCAGATGCCTTAAGCAGAATCAAAATGTGTTGATTTAGCCGTTTATAATCTGAACATAAGTTGACAGTTCATAATCACAAAAGGAATAATACCTTGGCATTTTGGCAAACACTGCAGACAGTATGAGCAGTTTTATTAATAGAAGGTATAGTAAGGTTTTTTCTTACTGAAAATGATGTTTGACATCTATTTGTTTGTTGTTGTTGCTGTCGTGTGTGTGTGTGTTTGCATGCTTTTTAAATTTATTTTTTAATGAGGTTTTCAGTTACTGTTATGAATAAATATGTGATTGAAAAGTCCACAGCCAACTTCATCTTTCTATTCTTATAGCCAGAAAGGTGGATAGGAATGAGGTGGTGGTGATATTAACGAGTTATGAACAGATGGATGGGTGATATTATAACACTAATACTTGCATACCTGACATTAATATGACGATTTATTAATATGATGATATATTAATGTCAGGTATTCTAGCATATGTAAGTGCAAAGGTTGCACGAAATGGAGGGGTTGATTGCATTTTTCTATTCAGGTCAGGATAGCTATTGGTCATGGGGAAATGAAAAAATGTGTTAGTATAGTGCTTTGTGTAACTCCAGAGGCAGTAGCTCTTATCACACAAGAAGAAAAACGAAAAAGACAAAAGGGAAACTAGTCTTTTTAGTTCTTTTAGTTATGCTTGCAAGCAGAAAGCTTTTTCTTTTTCTTTTTCTTTTTCTTTTTCTTTTTCTTTTTCTTTTTCTTTTTCTTTTTCTTTTTCTTTTTCTTTTTCTTTTTCTTTTTCTTTTTCTTTTTCTTTTTCTTTTTCTTTTTCTTTTTCTTTTTCTTTTTCTTTTTCTTTTTCTTTTTCTTTT
>NW_024965396.1:0-1072 GCF_019238085.1 Lagopus leucura
CAAATGGCACTTCAGGCAATAAGCATCCTTAAATTAGCCCACCTCTTTTGGTTTATCCAGAGAGGCTTCTAGCTCTTTTAGAGCTTCTTCTCATTCCTGGAGCTGGAAAAACCAATGGAAAAATGTTGAAATGGCTCCAAAACTCATTCAATTTTCACTTAATCTCAATTTTGCCCTGCAGGTGGGTTTTTGCTCTACACAACATCTGACTAATTGGAAGAGCCCTAATGGCCGTCTACATTCAGCAGCCACTCACGCTATTCTTCCCTTAAAGCAGGACTCTGAATCCTGATGTCCCCTGTACACTCTGGAAACTAGAGAGAAAAAAGAGACAAAGAAGAGAATAAAAAGTAGAAAGCAACGCACTTCACTGTAGAGAAAGACAGCAGGAAATCTCACCATAGGAGGGCTGAGGACACCCCCTGTGTCACACCCCAATGTTTGGGGCAGCCCTCTAGGGACCCCGTCTGTCCCCTCCCCCACAGAAAACTTGGTTTCCATGGGGTGGGGTTGACACCCCTCTCGTTTGTAATTTAGGTTTATTTTTTGATTTTTTTGAGGATTAGGGAATGTCCTCCGCATGTAAATAATAAGGGGAGGAGGAGCGGCTGTGGGGCTCCATATGTCACACTGGGGTAAACTTTGGGGACAGAGGTCAGTGCAGCATCCTGGCCCCATAGCCCCTATGGCCCCGCAACCACTGCAGCCCCATCTCATAGCCATTCCTTATCCGTGTCCCACAACTTTATCCCATCCCATATCCATTATATCCATCCACAGCCATCTCAAACCCATCCCATATCCACACCCCACATCCATATCCCACACCCCTTATCCTATATCCATATCCATTCCAAATCCGTATCTCCACATCCATCCCACGTCCATTCTGTACGCTTAACCCATGCCATTATCACCCCCATCCCATATCCTTATTTCATCCCCAATCCATCCCGCGTTCTTCCCACGTTGATCACACGTCCACCCCAAGCCCATCCCATATATATTCCATTTTCTGATCTCCCATTCCGCATCCACCCCATATCCATATCCCCACACCCCGATCTTAAAT
>NW_024965397.1:0-2838 GCF_019238085.1 Lagopus leucura
GGTAGAGATAAGGATGGAGATAGGGATAGGGATAGGGATAGGGATAGGGATAGGGATAGGGATAGGGATAGGGATAGGGATAGAGATAAGGATAGAGATGGGGATGGGGATGGGGATGGGGATGGGATGGAGATAGGGATAGGGATAGAAATAAGGATAGAGATAGGGATGGAGATAGGGATAGGGATAAGGATAGGGATAGAGATAAAGATAGAGATGGGGATGGGATGGAGATAGAGATAAGGATAGAGATGGGGATAAGGATAGAGATGGGGATGGGGATGGGAAAGAGTTAGGGATGGTGATAGGGATGGGGACGGGGATTGGGATTGGGATAGAGGTAGGGACAAGGACGGGGATGGCTCTCATGCTATTGGGATAGACTTGTCCCCTACACCCAGACTGGCTTTGAAAGGAGCCTTTAAAACTACAGGGATTATAACTATAGGAACAAAAGGGATTTAAACCAGGACACCCATCCCCTAGCACGTGTTTGGCACCCCCCAGGACCTTGCCTTGAGGTTTCTCACCCACAGCTTTGAATGCAGCTTCTTTCTTCCTGTGGGGATTCTCCGTTGTCTGCTACAGGGCTAAGCTCACCCTTCAGCCCACCCTTAGTGGCTCAGTGAAGGCTTCCCTCTCCCCATCCCTTCCCCAAAATGCCTTGTGCAGAGCCCATCCATCCTCTGTTCACTTGAGGGTGATGGGATATGAGCAACTCACCCAATTAGGGGAGCAATTAGTGCAGACCGCAAGGCAGGGAGCCTCCCTCACGCCCTTCGCTCTCAGGAGGAAGAGAACCAATGATCCATTAAAGCAACGCAGAGTTGTTACAAATATTTTCTTGATTTTGATGGTTTGAGTGATTATGAAGGGAAGGAATTTGGTTTTCCATTGAGCCCTCACATTCGTTGGGGCAGCAAAAGACCTGGGAGGTCACAGTGGAGGCTCTGCAGGGTTATGTGAGCATCAGCTGACCCCAAAGATTCATTTCTTTTTCTGCTTCTGTCCCAGAGATGCAGAGCTTGGGGTGAGGGGGGTGAATGATCTGGTTTGATTCTGTTCCCCCCCCCCCCAACCCATTGTATGCTCCTCTGCACCCAATTGTAACTGGGAAACAGGGGAGTGGGGAGGGTGGATTTTCAGCCCTATTATCTGTGCATCCAGAGTGCAAAGCCCCTAAAATGCCAATAAATCGATGCAGGTGGATCAGCACCCCATCAGTGCGGCAATAAACCCGAAGGGACAATGCAGGAGGAGGAAGGGACAGCTGGGAAATGTGAATTTCTGCAGCGGCAAGAGAAACCCTGTGAACCTCAGAACTGCCAGCGAGAGGCAATTTTCCCCTTAAACGCTGCGTTTGGGGGTAATTTGTCTGCAGCGGTGCTTTTCCCCTCCCAACCCTCCACAGCAAATCCCCGTGTTGGGAGCTGCAGCTCTGAGCTCCGGCGGGGGGGAAGCCTGGAGCTGAGCTTTTAGCAGAGGGAGCACTGTGCACAGAGCTGTGTAGGAGCCGCCGTGTGCTGGGTGAGGCGACATCTAGCGAGCCTGCAGCGCAGGACAGAGCGTGCAGGGCTTGCAGGGCCCTACAGCACATCCAGAGCATTGCATGGACAGCCCTGCACAAGCACGCACGACCTTGCACTAGGATGCATGGTATTGCATGAGCGTGCACAGCCTTGCACGAGGGCACGCAGCCTTGAGTGTTTTGCACAAGCGTTCATGGTTTTGCATTGCCTCACGATGGGATTGGTGAACACACAGCAGTCTGGGGGCTCATACTGGGATGGGTGCCCCCATACTGGCGCAGGAAGGGTCCATACTGGGATGGGTGCCCCTATACTGGTGCAGGAAGGGTCCATACTGGGATGGTGCCCCCATAATGGTGCAGGAAGGGTCCATACTGGGATGGGTGCCCCCATAATGGTGCAGGAAGGGTCCATACTGGGATGGGTGCCCCTATACTGGTGCAGGAAGGGTCCATACTGGGATGGTGCCCTCATAATGGTGCAGGAAGGGTCCATACTGGGATGGGTGCCCCCATACTGGTACAGGAAGGGTCCATACTGGGATGGTGCCCTCATACTAGTGATGGTTCCATACTGGGAAGCGGTCCCGTGTATCGGCTGGGGGTCCACACCGCTGCCGTGCGCACACCGGCGCCCAGAAGCCCGTTCCCCCCCAGCGCATGCGCACTCCACCTCCAGGACTCTGCGCAGCCCGTACGCATGCGCGAGGAGGGCCGCGGCTCTTGCGCAAAGCGCATGCGCGCACAGACACGTGTCCTCAGAACACGCCCCGCCCCCTCTCGCGTGCGGAACCCCCCGCATGGTTGCGGCGCATGCGCAGTGCGGGACACGCCCTTCAGCCCCACCCAAAAGGTAGGGCCGTGCGCACCGCCCTAGCGCTGTGCGGCGCATGCGCACTGAGGAAGCGGCACACCCGGGCGGGTCGCCTCGTTTCGTCACCGCGGGAGCCGCGCCCTCCTCAGGCCCCGCCCATTACCCCGTGGGTGGGGCGGTGACGCAGCGCCCGCTCCCTACGCGCATTGGGCGGGGCGTCAGCGCGAGGGGCGGGGCATGCGGGCACCGCCTTTTCCTTCCGCCCTGCGCCGGAAGTGGAGGGGCGGGGCGAAGGTGAGGCGTCGTAGTCATAGCAACGGCGGCTGCGCGGCCCTGTGGCCATTCTGCTGCGGTGGGCGTGAGGGGCAGCGCTGGGTCGGGGGGGCTGCGGGGGTCGCGGTCCTGAGGGGTCTTTGTGTGGGGATCCTTTGGGCTCGTTTGAGGGGACCGGTGCTTTTCGTGGGTGTTGGTGAAGGGGGTTTGTCTCTAAGGGGGC
>NW_024965398.1:0-1011 GCF_019238085.1 Lagopus leucura
CCCATAAGAGCTCCATAGAGACCCCATAGAGCTCCATAATGACCCCATAAGAGCTCCATAGTGACCCCATAGAGCTCCATAGAGACCCCATAAGTGCTCCATGGTGACCCCTTAGAGCTCCATAGTGACCCCATAAGAGCTGCATAGTGACCCCATAGATCTCCAAAGTGACCCCATAACAGCTCCTTGGTGACCCCATAGAGCTCCATATTGACCCCATAAGAGCTCCATAGTGACCCCATAGAGCTCCATAGTGACCACATAAAGCTCCATAGTGACCCCTTAGAGCTCCATAGTGTTCCCATAGAGCTCCATAGTGACTCCATAGAGTTCCACAGTGACCCCATAGAGCTCCATTGTGACCCCATAGAACTGCATAGTGACCCCATAAAGCTCAATGGTGACCCCATAGAGCTCCATAGTGACCCCGTAAGAGCCCCATAGTGACCCCATAGAGCTCCATAGTTACCCCTTAGAGCTCCATAGAGACCCCATAAAGCTCCATAGATACCCCGTAAGAGCTCCATAGTGACCCCATAACAGCTCCATAGTGACCCCATAGAGCTCCATAGTGATCCCTTAGAGCTCCATAGAGACCCCATAAGAGCTCCATAGTAACCCCATAAAGCTCCATAGTGACCCTATAGAGCTTCATAGTGAACCCATAGAGCTCCATAGTGACCCCATAGAGCTCCATAGCGACACCATAAGAGCTCCATAGTGACCCCATAGAGCTCCATAGTGACCCCATAGAGCTCCATAACGACCCCATAAAGCTCCACAGTGACTCCATAGAGCTCCATAGTGACCCCATAGAGCTCCATAGTGACCCCATAAAGCTCCATGGTGACCCCATAGAGCTCCATAGTGACCCCATAAGAGCTCCACAGTGACCCCATAGAGCTCCATAGTGACCCCATAGAGCTCCATAGTGACCCCATGAGAGCTCCATTGTGACCCCATAAGAGCTCCATAGTGACGCCATAGAGCTCCATAGTGACCCCATAGAGC
>NW_024965399.1:0-25240 GCF_019238085.1 Lagopus leucura
CCTCCCTCCAGGCCGTGGCTCCTTGCTGTGGGGCTCAGAACGGCGTGGGTTCCCTCCCCCCAGCCAACTTTGGGTCGGTTTATGGTGGTTTTGTTGGCCAGGCTACGGGGAGAGGCACTCAGTCAGGCAGCGGCCTGGCAGCACGCAGCCAAAGCGGCCATGGGGAGGAGGGGCAGCCTGCATGGGCCCTGTCTGCTCCAGCCCTGTGGGGGAGGAGGACCAGGGGGATCCGTGAGGACATCACACAGGGCCTGGAGCTCACATCACCAAGCCAAGGCCTTTCTGCAGCCTCACACCAGGCCGGACTCCTGCAGCCCAAATTAGCACAGGCCAAGGCGGTCGCTTGGGTTTCAGCCTCCATGGCTGCTCTCGGCCTGGTCTTACGGGGACACAGCCCTGAGGCCCACACCGGCCCCTCTGCAGGACTGAATCCCCTGCCCTCCCTGACCCCATCACTTGCCCTGGCAGCGTGGGCAGAGCCATGACTAACGGAGATGCTCCCGTCCCCTCCAGCCACTCGCTGGGGTTTTTTGTTTTCCGGCTCCCGGAATATGAAGCAGGTGTGGCCGGGAGGTGGCAGCTCCTTCCCCTCCCTGGGGAAAGGAGAGGTGCTGGGGCTGTTTTTTTTGCCCAGTGCATGCTTTGGGGGCTGCCCCCTGAAATAGAAGTGCTGCAAGCATCGAGCATGTTCCATTGACACCCATATGCAGAAAGCTCTCAGTGTGGCCTGTATGGAGAGGCTGCATTGGAGGGGAAACTAAGGCACTACAGCTGGGAGGTGGTACCAGCAGTAAGGACAAAGCAGTAAGGACACCCTTATGCTGTTCCTACAGGGTCCTTCCCGGCACCTTTCTTGCTCGCAGGCCATTATTGTCAGTTGCTTGGGTCAGATGCTGCCTCAAGGCTCTGCTCCCATCACTGGGTATTGGGTGTGGGTGGGGGCTGTGTGTGCTTGGATGAGGCCCTCCTGTGCTGGCAGCAGGAGCTGAGACTGCCCCAGGGGGACAAGAGAAACCTGTGGGGCTGTGCCTGGCATCATGCCACTGAGATGCAGCAGTGTCTCTTAGGACATGAGATGCATGAGCACTGCCTCCCTGTGGTCTCAACTGGTTAATCCCCCCTTCCCCAACCTAGTCACAATCCTGTTTCCATCACTGGGGAAACTGAGGCAGAAACCAGCGGCTGCCGGGTCTCTGCATGTGTTGTCCCAGGCTCTGGGCACTGGTTACAAAGTCCAGGTGCCAAGGTTCAGTGCAGAGTCCGTGTGGGGTACGTGCTTGTCCTGCCCCAGCTGTTCTCTAGAGCTGTCCCTCCTGTCCCACCCCCTTGTTTTGGGCCCCCCCTGGGTTCCTGTGCAAAGAACAGGCTGGTGACACCATGGCACCCCATCCTGACTTATAGCAGACTGGGATGGACAAACAGACATTGGTGCTATGGCAGAGCACCATGTGGGCTCCAAATGGTGAAGGGTTTCCCGACAGGCCCAGCACCCACCTGTGCTGTTGGCACCCAGTCTGGCTATCTCGACGACACCCCCTTATCTCCCTGCCCCTGCTTCTTCCCCACCCGCTGCTGTGAGTAGAGATGTTTTGGGAGGGTTGGGTGAAAAAAGGCAGATAAGAGGCTGCCACCCGTTGGATCCCACCCACGATGTGAATCCACGCCCTTTCTGGTTACCTACATAGTGTCCAGAAATCCATGGGGTCCCTGCTGTAGGCTGCATTGTGCTGCTTTGCCCAGCCACGACCTTGGCCAAGGACGGATCCTGGTACATGGATGTGGCCACTGTGTACCACAGGGCTCTGGGACAATAGGGTCCCTGTCCCTGCTGGGGGATGTCCCACAGAGTGAACTCTGGGGGCTGAGCCACTGTGCACAGCACCACGTGCACAGCCTCTCTTCAGGGATGGAGGTATTAAAAATGTCTGGTCCTGCTTGCAAGGCATTGCGGCCCCACCAGAGCTGTATCTGTACCGTGTTATCCTCAGCAGGGTGAAGTAAACCTGTAAAGGGCCCTTTTGAATGGGAAAAGTTGAAGCCATTGGGGTGGCAGAACCGGGATATTCCCACAGGAGTGGGGAATAGATGGGTCCTCACCTAGACCCTTTCCCCTTGGAGCTGATGGGGCTTTTGGTGCCACTGCTGAGGAGAGACCTGTGGAAACGTGGTCTGTGTCTGAGTGTCCTGCAGTGTGGGGCTGGGCAGGCTGGCCAGCTGCCCTCTGAATCAGATTTTCTCTTCTGCCCCATCAGCACTGTGGGTGAGGGTCCAGCACCATGGTGTGAGGCCAAACTCTGCACTGTCAGGAGCCGCTCACTCCATCCGTGCCCCAATTTCTCTGCTGTGTTTGTAAAATGGAGCTGGGAACAGAGGGCTCCCACACACGGAATGTGTCCTTGCGGCCAGGAGTGCTGGATGGAGACATCCCATCCCTCCTGGGCACTCCCAGCCCAGGGCTGTGCCAGCACTGTCACCCGGTGCAGCCCTGTACCTCAACTCTTGGACTTCTCAGGATATTTCCAACAGAACCCCCTCTGCCAGCTCTGGCATTGAGTGCTGCAAGTTGCTCCAGGGCCACGTCTGAGATGTGCCAGGAGGAAGGAAACAAAAAAAACAACCAACCCACTGGCAGCCCCGTGGGAGCCCCACACCAACATGGCACCTGGGGAAACTGAGGCTCAGCACTGATGTCTGGCAAAGGTCGTGCCATGAGTCAGCAGCACGCTGTCAGCAGGACACAGCACTGGAGCCAGCAATCTCACCCTGCCACCCTTCTCCGCTTCGAGACCCCCCACCCTACTTCTCTCCTTCCACCTCCCTTTGAGGCTTCCTTGGGAATTTATGGCTGCGCTCGTGCTGGCTCAAGCCGGGGTTATTTTTAGACTCTATAAAAAGCTGCCAGAGCCACTTTGCGCTCCGCTCCCGCGTGGTGCACTGGGAATATTCACGCTTGGTGAATTGGCACCTGCTGGCGGGGCCGTGCTGGCTGCTCGCCGAGTTGGGGGCTCGCAGAGCTCCAGGCGAGCTGGGGTGTTTTGGCCGCTGCCACAAGAGCTGGGTTGGAGCTGTTCCTCCTGCGTGCAGCCACGATTTTGCTGAGCTAAATGTGTCTGAGCCAGTCTAGACAAGAGCTTACAGCGACCGCTTCTCGCTGCCCCCTCCGGTGCCCGCAGTGCTGCCACAGGGATGCAGCTTCACATCAGGCTGTGTGATGCTCAGGCTGGATCCAGGTGCAGTGGAGTGCCCGTCCAGCCCAAGGCTGCCATAACCTTTGTGTTATCTGCTGGTTTTTGCCCCTGGTGCTGCTGGCTGCTGGGTGAATTCCTGAGGAATAAGGCCAAAAGGTGGCACACAGTGGCCCATATACCCGTGTTCTAAGCGGTGGGTGATGTCCTGTCACTGTGCCCTCCCCAGCCCTCACCCCTTTCTCCATGTCATACAGATCGACGAGATGCCAGAAGCTGCAGTAAAATCCTCCTCCAACAAATACCAAGTCTTCTTCTTTGGGACCCATGAAACGTGAGTGGAGCCGTGGTGCATGTGGGGAATGGGGTCAGTGGGGTCATAGATGGGACCCACTCTCTGTGGTCTGGGTCTCTGTGGGTGCCGTGATGCCAATGAGGTCCTTCCCAGCTGCTGTTGTTACTCACTGCTTCCCCCTGAGCAGGGCATTCCTGGGGCCCAAAGACCTCTTCCCCTATGAAGAATGCAAGGAGAAGTTTGGGAAACCCAACAAAAGGAAAGGGTTCAGTGAAGGTTTGTGGGAAATAGAGCACAACCCAACTGTCAAAGCCTCCGGGTACCAGGTAGGTGACATCCCTCTGTGGCCACCTCCTGCCCTGCTCTCTGGGTGTCCTGTCCCACCCTTCTAAGCCCCCCATGTCCATTGCCAGCCCACCCAGAAGAAGACCTGCTCTGAGGACGCTGAGCCAGAGCAAGAGCCAGAGGGTGATGGGGAGAAGAAGGGTAACGCAGAGGGCAGCAGCGATGAAGAGGGGAAGCTAGTGATTGATGAGCAATCCAAGGAGAAGAACGAAAAAGCCGGGATCAAGAGGAAAGCAGAAGATGCTTTGGAGGTAGGAAGGGGATGGAGACATGGTCGGGGGGCACTGGGGCTGGGCTGAGCCTATCTCTTCCTACCCAGGACTCCCCCAAACGCACCAAGGAGATGGAGGGGCAGGAAGCAGAGAAGAAGATAGACAACGAAGAGGCCCCCAAGGAGGAGCTGAAGCCCAACCCAGCCGAAGGGGAGAAGGAGAAGAACAGTGATGCTGCCAGCGTGCCAGACGCCAATGAAGCCAAGCAGGAGGGCAAGGATAAGGCGGAGGAGGTCAGAGACCACAAGGAGAGGTGAGGGCAGTGAACGGGGTGATCCCAGTCCCCAAAATGCAGGCTCCCTTCTACCCATGTGGGCACTGGGGAGCAGCCCTGGCAGCAGGGTGGGAGTCCCGGTGCCATGGGGTCCATCACCGTGTCTCTTCTTGACCATTGCAGCCTGTAGTGGCCTCCCTGGCGAGCTGATCTCCCGCTGTCCCTTCCCTGCTGGGCTCCCAGGGTGTTGCCCCATCTCACCCTCGTCACGTCCACGGCTCCGGAAACGAGAAACAAACAGAAAATGAAATTAAAAAAAAAAAAAAAAAAAAAAAAAAAAGAAATGAAGAGAAACCCAGTAATGAGAACCCCTGAACCGACCTGCATCTCCTGGCCCTGCTGTCGTGGGGCGCATGCTTTGTATTAGTGATTTCTAGGGGGCTGATCAGTTGATTTGAAATAAAAGCGATTCATGCCTTTTTAAAGTGCTTCTGCCTGCATTTCCCACTGGGGGTGTGGGCCCCATTCCTGCTGTGGGCCCCTTTGGGTCGTTTTGTGTTCTTGGTGCCAGCAAGAGCCCTGAAGGAAATGCAAATGGGAATGGAGGTGAACTGGAAGAGGGGAAAAAACTGAAGGGAGGCAATGGGAGCCCTGGGCTGCTGCCTTGACTCCTGGGGAGCCGTGGGGCTGGAGCTGTAGTAGAAAATGCACCATAGACGGAGCTGGGCTCGCAGCCGCCCTGCCCACTGCTGCTTCACTCGAGCCTCTCCGTCCAGGACCTATTATGGGGCAATGGGGGCCGTGGGAGGCAGCTGGAACTACAACTCCCAGCGTGCCCCGCGCGGCATCCCACGTTGTTCCTCCGCCCAATCGCGGCTGCTCCCGGGATGCACCGCGCCAGAGGCGGAGAGAGAGGCGCAACTCCCGGCGGGCGCTGCGGTGTGGGCGGGAAGGGAGGGAGGGGCGGACGGACAGACGGACGGGGGGGGGGGGGCGTGGTGGGGAGGGCAGCGCTGCGAGTTCGACCCCCGTCCGGTGCCCTCAGCCCCGGCACCATGCGCTTATCGGCTCTTCTGAGCCTGGCAGCCCGGCCTAAGCTGCCCAAGGATTACCGGCACGGCACCTGGCGACCCGGCACCGTAGCCGAACGCATCCGGAATCCCCCGGGCCTACGCCGCAAGAAGATCTTCGTGGAACCCATCAGCAGGGAGGATTGGAAGGTGTTCCGCGGTGATACGGTGAGCACACGGCACAAAGCCCGGGGTAAGTGAATGGGGGAAGCCCCGCTGAACCCCCACCTTCCCTCCAACCCTGTGCAGGTCCAGGTGCTGACCGGGAAGGATGCGGGGAAGCAGGCGATGGTCACCCAAGTTGTACGCGCCCGTAACTGGGTGGTGGTGGAAGGGCTGAACACGGTGAGTATCGAGCGTGGAGGTGACCCCAGATGCATCCCAATGGGCGCAGAGCAGCCGTAACCCTGCCCTGTCCCGCAGCATTACCGCTATGTCAATAGGAATGCCAAGTACAGCAGCACCTACATTGCGAGCGAGGCTCCGCTGCTGCTCAACCAGATCTCCTTGGTGGACCCTGAGGACCGGTAATTCGCACGGGGAGCTGGGGAGCCCTCTGCTGGCTTCAGTGCTGACCCTCTCACATCCTGTGCCAACCAGGAAGCCAACAGAGGTAGACTGGAGGTACACAGAGGAAGGCGAGCGTGTCCGTGTCTCGCTACGCACCGGCCGTATCATCCCTCTCCCTCTGCGACAGCGCCGGGATGGCATCGTTCCTGAGCAGTGGATCGGTGAGGGGATGGGGGATGGCTGTGAGCTGCAGCATCCAGAAGGTGCTTGGAGGCTCAGCTGTGTTCCCTCCACCCCCAGATGGCCCCAAGGACACATCGGTAGATGATGCACTGGATAAAACCTACACGCCATCCCTGAAGACCTTTGAGGAGGAGATCATGGACGCCATGGGGATTGTGGAGACGCGCAGGGCTAAGAAGTCCTACTGGTACTAAATCCTACTTGAAACCTGGCCTGAAGCTGTGTTTTGTGCTCTAATGGCAGCAGCTTGCAATAAAGATGCCCCTTTATTTTTCATGGCTGTGATGCTTTTTGGCAGCTCTGGGTCACGCTGACAGGATGCAGACTATCCTGCTATGCCTCCTCCCCTCCTGCTCACTCAGTCCAAGCCTCGCGCTGTGTAAAAGCAGGTTTTATTGTAGCTCGTGCCTCATAGCCAGCGACTGGGCTCAGCCCTGCCCCTGCCCGCCTCCACCCCTCACCATGTCTTCGTTCTCACGGATGTCCTTGTCCAGGCCTGATAGCACTGCATCCAGTGGCACCCGTGCAGCCACCAGCACCAGGTTGCGTGGGGAGAACCGGGGGTTGAAGAGGGGCACGAGGGCACATTGGAAACCTGTGGACAGAGGGACGGTTGGCACCTGCAGCTCCCCGCAGCTCCCCCACCCCGGCAGCACCCACCTTGCTCCCGCAGGTACAGCAGGCGATCAAGCAGGATGAGGGTCTCCACCAGTGGGGCCAACAGCAGCACCAGGCTGAAGAAGGCAACCACCTTGTGCTGCTGACACAGCATGGCGCACACCGACTCTGAATCCAGAGGCACAGCAGCTGAGTCCAGCCCCACAAGGGACAGCCCCAGCCGGGCGTACCTGTGGGATAAAGCCATGCCAGTCCCACAAGTGCCCAAGGAAGATGCCAGGAGGGGATCGAAGGGGAAGCGACCCCATACGCACTCAGGGAAGCTGAGCATGTGGGCTTTCTTCATTGTCTGCACTCCCAGGTGCTTTTTGCTGGGATCAGCTGCCTGGATGAGGGTCTCCAGCACAGCACGGTAGCAGTGAATGCGCAAGCATTTGCTGTCCCTGTGCAGCCGCTCTGTGTATTCCTCCACCGCGTGGCATGCAGCCTCACGAGCCCGGTAGGACAGCGTGTGACCTGGCAGCCCAGCCACCCAGGCGCTCAGCGGGTAGCCCGGAAGGTTGGAAGCAGTTGGCTCAGGGCACGTGGAGAGTTTCATATAACAGCAAGCTGCTGAGGTGACAGCAGCCACCTGGGGGCTGCAGGCGAAATGACGCAGGAGGGCCACGCTGAGGTCCCCGCAGGCATGAAGCCCAGTCAGCAGTACCTGCTCGCTATCCACAGGCCATGCCAGTGGGTTCCTGGCAGCGAGGGCTGGCCCTGGAGTGGGGGCAAGCAGGAACTCTTGCCCAGGTGCCTGAGGGTCCAGCCAGCCAGCCACATGTTGAGGGCATCGGGGACAAAGGGATGCAGGATCTGTAGTGTCTCGGGCTGCGTTTGGGTGGTGTTGGGAAGGTGGCAGCCTCCTACTGTCACCCTGTGCCCGGGCTTTCCCCAGCTCCCGCAGCAACTCCTGGTCAAAGTGCTCTGCCAGGCTGACCAGGCGGCCGTCACCCTCCACAGCAGTGACGGACAAGCCAAGACTGAAGGCCAGGAAACGGGAGAGATGGCCCTGGGGGGGGACAGGAGGATAAGGAGATGTGCTTGTGCGGGAGACATCCCTGAGGATCACCTCACAGCAGCCCCTTCCTACCTGCCCTGCACCCACGTCCACCACACGTTCACAGCCGGTGGCCTGGCTCAGCCGCTGCAATACCTGTAAGGAGAGGGGACTGTGGGTTGACAGAGAAGCTGTGAGGTGACACCAGGGGGGAAAACTGGGACACCCACCTTGCCCAGGCGCCAGATCTCATGCTGCTTCTTGGGCTTGACGTGACGGCGCAGAAGTGGGTGTAAGTGGGGGCTTTGGCAGGGCGGGCGTGGGGCATCCCCCAGCTCCCCACGGGGGAAGGAGAGGACACGGACAGCAGTGGTGAAGGCCAGCAGGGAGAGTGGCCACACCGTGCCCTGCCTCACCATGCCCCCAGTCCCCAGCAGCATGGCTGCCAGCTGCGGGGGGTCTGCCACTTCTAGGGCTGTCTGCCAGGTTGGTGGGAGCTTTGCCCACAGCCCCTCAGTGAAGAAGTCCTGTGGGGAGTGAGAGTTGCTGGACACGGGGCTGGGGACATGCTGGGGACATGGAGGACACGCTGGGGACACTCACAATGATGTAGGAGTCAAGGAGTGGTCGGTAAAGTGACAGGAGGCGGACGATGTTTGCTGCTCGCTGCTGTTCCCAGTGCAGGGGGGGACAGGGGGCACCTGCCATGGCTGTGATGTCACGCTGTGATGTCACCTGAAGGTGTGATGTCACTCAGAGACCCCTACTCTGGGGGTATGACATCATCGAGGGATGCCAACCCCCTGCCTGTCCATGACCTCAAAGAGCCACAACATCCTTCAGTGCCATGCCACAGGGCTGTGACACCATTCATAGCCACAGCTCTTTACCTGCACCCGTGACATCACAGATCCGTGACACAACAGGGTCGCGATGTCATGAGATAAGCCAAACCCCCCACCCAGGTACTGCAGGGCCATAGAGACGCCCCTCCCGCGGGCCAGAGCGGCCCCATGCGCCACTCACCGCCCGGCCCCTCCGCGTTCCCGCCGCGCATGCGTAACCGCCCGCTGGGCGTCCAGAGAGCATGCGCAGTTTTGCCATCACCCCACTGCGCAGGCGCACGGGCTGCGTGCGGATGTCGCGCATGCGCGTAGTTGCAGACGCTCTTCCGTTGCCGGCAGTTTCTGCTTCCGTTGGTTGGGAGGGGATCGTTGCGCGCTGCCGGCTTCAGCATGTCAGACCTCATCCTCAACGTCACCTTTGGGGTCGTCGAGCCCGCCCGTCGCGTCCCGGCCGGGAACCGTAAGCATAGGAACTTCTTAAGGCGACGGTATTTGGAACGGAAACGTGCGCTCGGGCAGAAAGAGCGCCAGGCGGCCCCGCAGCCCAGAGGAGGCCGCCCAAAGAAGCGCAGCAGGAAGAGGAAGCTGAAGGTGGACGGCGGGGAGCGGGAGGAGCACGAAGGGAAAGATCCCCCCGGGTCATCCGGCGGCAGGGAGCCTTCAGCTCGCAGCATCACGCAAGAAACGGGCACCAAAGGGACGCAGGGAGCAAAAAAAGGGACGCAGGGCCCCGTGCGAGCCTCCGGGCTGCCCCCAGTGCCCAGCAAGTTCGTGGCTATCGACTGTGAGATGGTGGGCACCGGGTTTCGTGGGCAAACCAGCGCTTTGGCCCGCTGTAGCATTGTGAACTATGAGGGCGATGTGCTGTACGACAGCTACGTGCGGCCCACAGAGCCCATCGTGGACTATCGCAGCCGCTGGAGCGGCATCTGCAAGAAGCACATGCTCAACGCTGTCCCCTTCTGGGAGGCTCAGAAGGAGGTGTGATGTTGGGGGTGGTGTGGCCATGGGGCAGGGAAGGGGGACTGTGCTCCTGGTGGTCTTTGGGGGATGACTCGGGTGGGTGGGTGGGTGGGTGGGGGACTGCTGAGGTCAGAGCATGCTGGTGAGGACTGCCCACATCCCAGTCCCCATCCTGCAGCAGAGGGGATGTCACCTCATGCCTCTGCTGCTCCCATTCAGTCCTACATTACAGCCCTCAGCTGTGATTCCCACTGGTAGCGGGGTAGACCCATGTTCCTGGGCACGACCACCACTCTTCTGTGGGATAGGATGCTCCAATGGGCAGCATGGTGCACTGAGGCCTGCTCTAATGCTCCCTCCTTCCCTCCCCAGATCCTGAAGATCCTCTCCGGAAAGGTGGTGGTCGGCCACGCCGTACACAACGACTTCATGGCTCTCAAGTATTTCCACCCCAAAGCACTCATCCGCGACACATCCAAAATCCCCTTGTTGAACCAGAAGGGTGGGTTCCCTGAGAAGAAGGCCGTCTCCCTGAAGAACTTCGCTAAGAAACTGCTGCGCAAAGATATCCAGGTCTGAGGCTGCTACGAAGTCACTTCTGGGGCAAGAAATTTTCCGGTGTCCCTAAGGAGCCTAGGGGACAAACAGGCAGTGTGAAGGGGCTGTGGGGAGGTTTGCCCTGCTTGTTTGCAATCTGTGCTTGGGTAGGGGACAGAGGTGTGTTATTTCCCGTCCTGGGGCTGGGGAATCCCAAGGTCAGTCACTGCCTTGTACCTTGGTCTCTTCTCTGAAAGACTTCTTGCAAGAGCAGTTCAGCTGCAGAGCCAGCAGCTGAGAATGTCACTGGGGCTTTTTCTTTCTCAGCAGTGCCCTGGGCCGTTCCAACTCTTTGTCACTGTCCCCAACAGGTTGGCAAAAGCGGACATTGTTCAGTGGAGGACGCCAGGACAACCATGGAGCTGTACAAGATTGTGGAGGCAGAGTGGGAGCAGCACTTGATACTGAACTCTGAGCAGAAGTGACTGCCCTCACAGTCCAGCCCAGACTTCATGGGTCACAGAGCCTTGAGCCAGTGGGAGGAAGAATAGGATGAGCAGAGGCAGCAAGTGCTCTGGTGCACTCTAGCTCACTGGTAGTGGAGATAGTAGCATTATCAAGTTATGACTGTTCTTTCTCCCTACTCTGAGCATTGCATTGCCTTTGTTATACCGTGCTGTGTACCCCACCAGAGATGTGGGGAGAGCAAGGGCCACCTGTGCCTTCTGGGGGTCTATCCAGTCCCAGAGCAGTTCTCGCCTGTCAGAGCCCTGTGGGACCCCAGTGATGTTGGGGTACCCAAGCCTGGCTGTACCAGGAAGAGCATTCCTAGGAGGGCAGCTGGGGGACCCTTATGGATGGGTTCTGCCCAGCTATGGGCAGAGAGGGCACAGAAACTGCTCTGGGTACAGCACTGGAGCTATACCAGCTAGGCTCATCCTGAGCACAGAATCCAGACCCAAGGAGCAATCCTTCAGGCCCTTAGGCCAGTTGCCTCCCATGTTTCACAACTACCTCTGACAAGGACCAGCAGGGGCCACGACTGCCACAGGGTTCCGGGACACAAAACAGGCTGAGGCAGGTCCTGCCAGCTGGGAAGTCCCTGCACACCTGGAAGCTGCTCCCCCGCGGGATTTGAGTGCTGTCTTCCTCTTTACATAAGTGCTGCTGTGGGGGCTGGGGTGGGACCACTGTCCCCATCTGTTTGTCTCTGCCACCGGGGACGCTGTGTCCTTTACAGACACCTCTGAACACCGACGTGTATTTGCTGAACTCTTGAACACGTCCCGAGTTCTCGGTCTGCTCTGGTCAGCCCACCGTGGAGCAGCTTTGAAGTGAAATGTTAATGTTCAAAATGCCCATTAAAAAAGAAATTATTAACAAGCACTTCCTTTTGGCTGCAGAGCCCTGGGGAAGATGCTTAACCCCGAATGCACAGGAAGCGGTGCAGCCTGCACCTGTGGGGCATACGATGACCATGTCTGTCCCCCTGTGTTCCAAATTGCCAAGCATGGCTGTGTATTCAGCAACAGGGGAAGCAGGAGGGACTTCCCACCTCTCCAGCTTGCAGGCTCTGCGTGAAATCTTGATGTTGTTTGAAATCAAAGCAGTTCAGGAGAAGGCTGGGGAAGGGCTTGCAAAGGAGCAGGCGCCAGACTCGACACGGTAAGTCCCAAAATGGGTTGAGTGGGACTGCAGGCATGGGCTGCTCCCTCAGCTCTAAATATTGGTTTTTGTGACCCCATTTTGTGACCAGAGCTGCACAGACAGGAGAGGTGCCCATGCCTGATGGAGAGCAGCAGATCTCCTTCCCCCTGGGCTCCAAGCAGGCCCTTGATGCCTGGGGTGACTGCTGTGAGCTGTCACCCACCACCTGCGAGCAGCTGCTTTGTGTTGACCTTTCCTACGCCTCTTCTTCATGCCCAGGTATGAGCCATGGCTCTGCAAAGTTCCAGCAGTGTTGGGACCAGTGTGCAGAGCCCAAGGTTCCTCCCTTTATTTTGGGCTGTGTGGACAGAGCTGTCCCCAGCTGGGAGACCCCTTATCTGCACCTGAGCCCTGTCATGGAGAGAGACTGGGAGTGGAAGAGCAGAAGGGCTTGGGGAGCAAAATGGGGGTCCTGACCCCAGCGCTGCTGGGCTTAAGGTAGGTTGTGCTCTCTCTTAACAGCAGGATGAAAACAACACACTGGCACTGTCCCTAGCTGGTGGATGTGCCGTGCCCAGGGCAGAGCGGACTGGAAACCAGCTAGATCTTACTTACCCTTGAGCCCCCACTGCTGCTTTTCCCTTGGCCATGGGCTCTGCCCACCCAGAGTCCTGCTGGGGTGGCAGCAGGAGAGAGCCTTAGCTCTCACTCCCTTCCCTGCATGAGGAGTGGGGCAGCCAAAACTAACATGCCCAGCCCAGGCTGCTATCCCTGTGCACCTCCTCCATCACTACAGCTCCAGCTGGTGGGTGATGCCGGTACTGAGCAGACCCTGGGAGTACAGCCAGCCTGGCCGGTGCATCCCCATGCGTAGCTGAATGAGACAGGCCTGAATGCACGTCACATTTTCCAGTGTTTTGGGGTGTTTATGCTGTTATACTCAGCTCTCAGCATGTCCCAGGCAGGGATAAGGGGTGGGAGCGACAATCGTGGCCGGAATAAAACACTTCCCAACCTCCAGATGTTTGGCTGCGTGACGAGAGCGGCTGAGCGAGAGACACTCGTTAAAAATCTGCTGGGTTTGGGGACGTCTGGGTCACCAGGAGGGGACAGCGGGGCCCTGATGCAAAGGATTGGGCCAGACAGCAAAGACAGGGGGGGAATTCTAGTGGGAGCCATTCGTTTTGCGTTTAAACACTGAGGATTTATTCACTGTGCCAGTGAGGGATGCCCAAGCTACGCAGTGGGGGGAGGAAGAGAAGCGGGCAGCACGCTACCAAGCAGCCATGCATGTGTGCCTCATGCAGTGTGTGTCCATCACAGAGCTGTTGTGGCCCCAAGCACAAAGGAAGGTGAGGAGGCATTGGAGAGGCCGGGTGCCTTTGTGTCTGGCTGCGTTTGGAAGCAATTAAAATGGGGTGGGAGTTTACAATCTGGGTTATAAATGGCCGACCGTTAAAAAGTTTTTACGTCTGGAAATGAGAACCATGCGGTCCGGCCCCATCTTGTCGGCAGATGCTTAATGGAGCTCCTGGGGGGTAGGGGGGGGGTCACAGCACGGGGGTAGGGGCTCCAGTGGGAACCACTGCGGGGTCCCATGGGTGCTGTGCCACCGCTGTGCTCCCCGTGAGGGGCTCAGGGCCATCGTTGCGGTCACTCCACGCAGATGGGGGGCACTGGGGGGGCTGCAGTGGTGCTCAGATGGCTGCAGTTTGCTGGGATTGCTGTGGTGCATTGCAGTGCCAGCTGTTTCCAGTGGCTCATCCAGCTGTGCAGCCGGGTGTGGGAGCTCCGTGGCTCCAGTGTAATCCCTGTCTCTATGCTCAGCCATCCTGGGACAAGCGGCCCCACGCGGGTTTGCAGCCGGAGCCGGAGTTTCGTGGGCCAGGAAGAGGGGAACGGAGAGAGGGGTTTATCCACCCTTCCCCATACGATTCCTTCCAGATGTGGGGCTGCCTGGGGGGTTCTGCCCAGCTGCGTCCTGGGGGCTCAGTGTGAGGGTCTGCAGCTTTGCCAGCACCCCACCCGTGCTCCCCTGCAGCCGGTTCTCCTGGAAATATGGCATTTATTTTTTTTTTCACTCTTTCTCCAAATATGGGGGTAAACGTTCAGCATCACTCATCCCCCCTGTGCCAGAGGGGACACAGATCCTGTTACACCAGGATGAAAAGGGACGGTGGTGACTCCCTGTCAGACCCCTCCAGCTCTGCCTGGGGGTGCATGGGGTTGGGTGCAGTGTGGGGTTTGTTCCTTTCCCCCATGCTTCCCGTCCTGCAGCCCACGGAGCATCGGCAACGCTGTAGGTAAGGTTATGTCAGCCCTTTGTTACAAATCCTGTTCTTCGGGGGATTAGAGGCATGCTGCAAGCCAGGGCTTGGCTCACGAAAATCACAGCCCAGAAATTTGGGGGCGAGGAAGCCGGGGCCAGGAGGAGGGGAGGCAGCTCTCTCAGTAAGAGGGGTTTCAGGATCTTCCCGATGGGCAGGAGGGAGCTGGAAGGCAATTGCCAAGCTGTGAGCAATGAGCTCAGCTTTACTGCTGGTTCACACGGGGCTGTGCAGAGAGATCTCCAGCTGTTGGGTGCCCTATGTGCCCCAAACGTGCCAAACCTTGGACCCTTGGGGCAGTCTGCTCTCCTGCAGACAATGGGGACAGTGGCAGCATGGACACGACTGAGGGTGTCCATCACTGCACAGAAGTCTGTTTTCACCCACAAAATCCATCTCCCTACGTTTCAGGGCTGCCAGTGACCCAAACGTCATTTATTGTGCAGTGCTGGGATGGCACCACGGCACAATGTGCCCCATGCAGCTCCTTCCTCAGGCATCTCACCAGAGAGAAACCCCAGCAAACAATTCATCACGCTCTGAGCAGACCCAATCTATCAGGGCTTTAATCTCACATTAGCAGTTAATCTTGCTTTCCACCGGCCTGCAGCCAAAGCAAACTTTCCTCAGCCCCGTGCAGACCAGAGGGTTCTGTTCTGGGCATGGGGCTCGGATGGAGTGGGGCTGAGCACAGCTGCACATGTGCACAAATGCTGCAAGCACACATGCATGCAACACATTGCACGCACATGCGTGTGCGCGCACAGAGCCATGCACACCTGGCACACACCAGCACATACAAAGCACCCAGCTGGCACAGGGCTGGGCAATAATCCATCCCCAGGGCTGTTGGGGGGCTGCAGGCAGATTTGGGGGGTGTGAGAAGTCTTGGGGAGGTGTGGAGAAACCGGGAGGATGGAGGTTGATTGGGTGAGGCGAGAGGTATTGGGGAGATTTGGACAGCTGGAGGATGACAGGGATGTAGGGGGGATGTGGGAAGCTTTGGGGGGATGTGGGCAGTTTGGGGGGGATGCAGGCATGAGGGAGGCGCGGACAAATTAATCCTTTGTGGGGAGTTATAGGGGGGATGCTTGGGTTAGGGAGATGCAGGTGGTTTGGGAGGCGCCTAATTTTGGGGGCGATGAGGGCAGTTTTTTGGGGGGCACGTGGGAAGTTTTGAGAGGTTCTGGAAGTTTTGGGAGATGCTGCAAGTTTTGGGAAACGATTGAGGTTTTCTGGAATGACGGAAGTTTTGGGGGAACGATGGAAGATTTGGGGACGATGGAGGGGTGCCCGTAAACCTCAACCCCCGCCTGCGTTCCCCCCCCGCCCGTCCCGGTGCTCGGCCCCACAGGTGAGAGGAGCGCGGGGCTCCGCCGGCAGCGGGGCCGGGGCGGGGGCGGAGCGGGTGAGCCCGGCCATAAAACGGCGGCGCGGGGCCGGAGCCCGATTGAGCGGCTGCGAGGCGGGAGAGCGGCGGTGCCGGTACCGGCGGAGCGGACGGAGCGGACGGAGCGGACGGAGCGGAGGTGCCGGTGCCCCTCGGTGCGTTTCCACCACCTGCTCCTCCTTAGCACCATTTCCCACTTCCCCGGTGCCCCCCGCTCGCCGCGATGCCCAATTTCTCCGGGAATTGGAAGATGAAGAGCTCGGAGAACTTCGAAGAGCTGCTGAAAGCGTTGGGTGAGTGAGAGTCCCGGGATGGGTGAAGAGCGGGAGGAGTCCGGTTCCCATCGCCCCCCGGATCCCTCCAGCAGTGCGGGTCGGGGATTGCACGTAAAGCCTCCAGGGCTCGGGAGAGCTCCCCGGCCCCGCTTCTCCCTACCCCTGCGTCTCACAGCCCGCTCCATTCCTCTTCCTCGTGAGGAAACTGAGGCACAGCTCGGATGCCCCCCCTCAGCTGCAGCCTGAGAGCCCCTCGCCTCTCTTCTGCCTGCCTCAGTTTCCCCACTGCAGTGGTAACCCCGGGCTGCACACCCCCAGGCTCACCCTGCATTACCCCCTTCGCATGGACACCCCACTCCCCCCCCCCAGTACTCCTCATCCCACACCCCGGTCGCACCCAATGGGATGGAGTGTGGTACCCCAAAACCCCGGCCTGCAGGGCTTGGTTTGTCCCCCACTTCCCACCCCCATAGCACTGTGGGTCCTCAGCTGGAATCCGTGCATGGGGACACCACTGGGGTCCCAGGTTTTGGGCAGGTCTGGCCCCCCCCCCCCCCCCCCCGCTGTTCTCCTCTGCCTGACCCCTCCCCACCCGCCGAGGAGTCGCTGGAGCAGAATATTTTCCAAGTTAGGGGATACGTAACAAATACTTCAGTATAATTATCACTTTCTTGGATTTCACTCCCTCTTCGCCCCCTCCTCCTCCCTCTCTCCCCTCCATCACCGCCGGTGAAGTGGTGCGGGGAAACCTCATCAGGAAAATCAATCTGTCGGGCACAGCGCAGCACTCTGCCTTTCCCACGCAGCGCATGAGGCTCCTGCAACCCCCGGCCCTGGGTGAAACCCACCCCCTCCCCTTCCCCCGGAGGCACTGTGCCACCCCCGTGGCTCCTAACTGCCTTAGGGGGACACTTTGTCCTCATGCCCACACAGGGGAAGGTGCAATCGTTGCATTTTAGCATTACGGTGGGAACAACCCCACATGGATGCATCTGTCCCCGGTGCAGGGTTTGTTCCTCTAGGGATGCTCCATCTCCTCCAGGGATGCTCTGCTCTGTCTGCAGGGGCTTCCTGCCCTCCCCCCAATCCCTGGGGGCACGTGGAGCTGGATGGGATTGGGGAGGGGGCAGTGGGGTGCTGGCCAAGAGCCGACCTGCTGCCTTCAGCTGCCCGAGGGTCACACCATGGGAACAATGTCCCCAAAGAGCAGCTCCCTGGGGAGCGGGGCTGCCTGGGTGACAGCCCAGGGATCAGGCTGTGATGGATGAGTCCGTAGAAGAGTGGGGACAAAGCCACAGCTGCATTGTGGTTAGCATGAAGGGAGGGGGCTGCGAGAGTGTAATGATGGGTGTGAGACCACCCCCCCCCCCCCTTGGCCTCCAGATGTAGGGCGGGAGCCCTGCGCCATGTCCCCGCTGTCACCCCGCGCGCCTCCCCATCACCCTCAGGCACATCCGGAGCCCACACAGCTCCCCCCTGCCTGAAGGTAACGAGCACCAGATGTGGCCCAGATGTGCAGAGGGGGGTTCATGCGCCCCCCCC
Organism: Lagopus leucura; assembly: GCF_019238085.1. Lineage (NCBI taxonomy): Eukaryota > Metazoa > Chordata > Aves > Galliformes > Phasianidae > Lagopus > Lagopus leucura. The sequence continues at coordinate 17,318 of NW_024965399.1, forward strand.
AGCCCCCCTCCCCACACACACACACACACCCTCCCTCCATGTTGTGCTGTCTGCAGAGCTCGGGGTCCTCCCAAGCTGTGTCACTGCCAAGTCGTGGAGTGGGGGGCGGGGGGCAGCCACGTGCCCCCTGTGCGCTCTGCAGGGGCTTATGGCATCGAGCCCTGAGTGCAGGGGAGGGAAGGGGGGAGTGTTTGCACGACCTCATGCCCCCCATCTGCAACCAATTCCATAGAAAAGCAGCAGCATCTGTAGCTCGGCGCAGCTCTGGAACACAGCCGGGGGTCGTCGTCACCGCCATCCCGAGAGGCACTTAACCTCCCCTCCATGGGTCACACACCGGGCTGGGCGGTCTGGGATGTGGGGAGGGGTCACTCTGACACCGGTCCCTGCTTGCAGGCGTTAACATGATGCTGCGGAAGATCGCGGTGGCTGCGGCCTCGAAGCCAGCGGTGGAGATCAAGCAGGACGGTGAAAGCTTCTACATCAAGACCTCGACCACCGTGCGCACCACTGAGATCAGCTTCAGGATCGGGGAGGAGTTCGAGGAGCAAACGGTGGACGGGCGGCCCTGCAAGGTGGGCTGAGCTGCACCCGTTTGTGTGCGTGGATGTGTGTGCATTCACTGATGTGTGTGTGTGAACGTGTGCACACATCCAGCATGCAGTCCTTCCCCCTGCTCCCAGGTGATACACGTGTCCAGCAACTGCAGGTTGTGGGGACAAACAGCTCCATCTGGTTGGTGGTGATGGATTGTAGTGCCTGATGGGGCTGGGGGCTGCTTCCCCTCTCCCCCCCCCCCCCGTACCCCCCAACCAGTGCTGTTCTCTCTTCTCTATAGAGCTTGGCCAAGTGGGAGAGTGAGAACAAGATGGTGTGTGAGCAGCGGCTGCTGAAGGGCGAGGGACCCCGGACGGGCTGGTCCCGAGAGCTGACCAATGATGGGGAGCTCATCCTGGTGAGTGGGGGGCAAAGGGGGGGTTGGACGGTGATGGGGTGCATGCTGAGAAACTGTTGGAATAGGGCTGTGACCAGTGCTCCTTATTGCAGACCATGACAGCTGATGATGTTGTCTGCACCAGAGTGTACATCCGGGAGTGACGCACGCCACCAACCATCTCCCCACAACGGCTCCAGCCCCCCCCCTGCCCCTCCCCATGCCTTTCCCGTGGCCCTGTGTCCCCCTGCTCCCCTGTACCTGCCCCGTGTCCCCCCCCCTTCCCCCTCCCTGTGGCTGTGGGGGTGCACTGAGCAGCGGGATGTTGGGGAGCACCCCATCCTTTGGGTTTGATGTTTTCTGGTGGGTTTTTTTTTGTTGTTGTTGTTGTTTTTTCTTTTTTATAACTGTTTTTGATTCACTTTGACCTCACACCCGGTGCTGCACCCCTCGCCCTCCCCTGCAGCTCTGCTCGCTCTGCTCCCTCCCCGGTATTTATTTGTGAATAGTTGAATGGAATGGAAACACTCAACAGCTCCAATCCGGCAGTGCCGTGCAGTTCCGACCCCTGGGAACGTCTCCTCACCCCTCTTCCCCTCTCCTGTTTCTAATAAAGCTCCAATCCCCATTGCTGTCCCCATCCCTCCCGGCCCTGCTTGCGTGTGCTGATCCAGCTCCGTGCCACAGCCCCAGCGTTGTGCAAAGGGCCGGGGGCAAAGGCGGTGCTGGGCGATGCCGTGTGGCGCATCCCTGCGTGGGAAGCACGGGGCATCCGGAGCACGGAGCCCCAATGGGTGCAGGTCTGGAGGGGGTAGAGGGGAGGAAACACCAAGTGCTGCCATGAGGTGATGCTCGTGGTCCCAGCTGGGTTGCCCCTATGCTGTCTTGGCTGTGTTAACAGCCCCGGGGTGGGTGATGAGATGGAATTGGGGGGGGGGGGGGGGTTCTTTTCGGCCACGAGGTGGGTGTGCTGTTTGTTGCATGGGAGTATGAGGAGCACTCGGCAAACTGTCCCGATTTTAGGTGGCAGTGGGGGTGTTGAGTGCCTCCTGGTGAGCATCCTGCCCTCGGTACTCTGATTCTTTGGGGGAAAAGCCAACAGTAAAGCAGCAAACCCCGAGTAAGCTGGGAGCCTTTGGGGCAAGGGGCAAAGGGGCTGCTGTGCTGCTGCTCCCTGGGTGTGTCGGTGGTGGCAGCAGGGTTTTTACCAGGAGTGGATGGGAAACAAAAGCTGTGCCCTGGGAAGACGGGAGCGGCTGCAGATGCCTTTGGGGTGACGCAAAGGGGGGGGTAAGGGAGGGGGGGGTAGCGCTGTGGGTTCCTCTACGGGGGAGAGCAGTGGGATTACAGCTTTGGGAAGGGAGGGGGGGAGTTGTGAAGAGGGGATGATGGGGGTAGCGCTGTGCCTCCAGGTGCTGCTCCTGGAATGCGCCTTAAATCTCCCCCCACACCGGGATCTGGACCACTGCCGGCTCCTGACGTCACCGTGCTGTAACGGGACCGGGTGGCACCAGGAGCTGCTCCATGTCCCCCCCCCCCCCCAAGACCCGGCCATGCAATGATGGGTGGTGGGCACTGCCGACCCCCTCCTCCTTTCAGCCGAACTCGTTTCTCTCCCCGGAGATTTTGTAAAAGAAACGATCCGCCTCGAGCAGCTCTTAATGAAAACCATGAGTTCCAACCCTCGGCCCTCACGGTTTTCCGATCCAGAGGAATATCCTCTTTCTTCGTAGCCGCCCAGGGGACGGCTCCAATTTGTCTCTCTTCCGAACCCCGGGCGGGAGGGGAAGCAGCAGCGCCGGTGGTGAAAGCGGAGATGGCAGCAGGGGCCCCGATGGGGGCTGTGCCCCAACAGCTGGAGCTGCACATCTGGATGACGGGGGTGCACATCTGGATGGCGAGGGGGCAGCCTGGGGGTCCCATCTCGCTTCTTGTGCTGCTGATGGGGGGTACAGAGACGACGTGTCCCAGCCGTTGGCTACCCCACGCCAAGAGTTGGATGGCGGCCGCTCAGTGAAACAAAGGCGGATTCCTCCTCTCAGCCTCTGTTTATTGTGCGAAGAGCGGAGGGGAGCGGGGCTCTGCAGGGCTTGGGGAGAGGGAAGGGGGGGGGGCTGCTGGAGTGGGTCCCAGGATGCAGAGCGGTGCTCGACTGGAAAGTGCACGGGTGGTGATGGTGATGGGTTCCCCCAAAAGGGGGCTGCAGGGTTTTACCCCTCCCCCTCCAAGCTCACTGTGGGTGGCTGCGGGTGCCCCCGAGCCGGCACTAATCGGCTGTCCGCTGACCCCCGGGCTGCCCCCGGCTGGGGAGGGGGCCCCGCTCAGCCCCTTGCCTTTCATCTGCCGCAGACAAAGCCCTGCGAGGGGCTGGGGGCTTCTGAGCCGCTTTGTGCTGCGGGTGATGAATGTGTGACCCACGGGGGGTTGCGACCCTTCTCCCTCTGCCTTTGTCATGCATTTTTTGGAAGTGGGGTCCCCAGGGTGTCTCCAGGTAGCTCCCACCATGCTGTCGGCTGCGCAGTACGGCTTTGTCCTGAGATGCGTTGGTTCTCGTCCTTGCTATGGGGCCGCTGGCCAAGCTGTGGGCTGGGCTGTCTGCGACCGCACTGCAAGGATTTCACCCCTAACCTCATACTGGGGCTCGAGCAGGATTGCACGCCGCTCCTTGCTCCCCACGAAGGGGTTTTCAGGTGCACTGCAACCGTGCCGAGGGGCACAGGGAGGGCACTGTGCTGGCGTTACACAGGGAGCGCAGCGTGACCGCGTGGGCTCCAGATAAGGGCTCAGTACCGCCATGCCCCACGGTTCCACGTCCCATTGGGTCCCCTTCCCGAGGGGCAGCACGCCGTGCCCGGTCCCCAGGGTCCCTCATCCCGGTGTCCCCGCTTGGGACGCGGTGACACAGCCGTCCCCATGGCGCTCCCTGGGGCAGCCGGGGACAGCAGTGCCCACAACTGGGCGAGCAGGGCGGTATCCCAATGCCGCCGGCTTCAGGAGGTGACAGATGCGAGGTGCTGTCACCTCCCCACGCGATGCCACCCTCAAAACAGAGCAACCCCCCCCCATCCCATCCCATCCCATCCCATCCCATCCCATCCCATCCCATCCCATCCCATCCCATCCCATCCCCCGCAAGACCCTCCTCGCTCCTTTCCAGTTTTGACTTTCAGGGTCCCATGGACTGACCCCGTTGTGGAAGGGGGAGGGGGGGAGGGTTTACGGGATCCGGTTTGACCCCCGTGCTTTTGTTCCTCAGCATTTGAGCTCATCTTTTGCGGAGGAGGGGAGGGGGGTCTCACTTCACCGCTCAACCCCCGCAGGGTGGCGTTTGCGGGGTCTCTGCCAACCCCAGCCCCAAGGATGCAATGGAGCGTCGGCGCAGCCCACCTGCGTTGCTGACCCCTGGCGGCTGCCTGCAGGGGAACGATGACGGAAGCGTGCCTCAGTTTCCCCATCTGCTGCCCCGGTAATGACAGGGCAGTGGGAGGCCCTGCCCGGCTCCCCTCCTCCTGGCGCTGGGCTGCTTCAAAGGGCCCTTTCCCTGCGGCGGGGGCACGGCCCGGATTGTGAGGGCAGCAGCGGCTGCCGGGGGGGGGGGTCAGGGCCAGGACCGCGGCTCCCCTCCCTGCTGAGCAAGGCTGGGGAAACTGAGGCACGCCCGCAGATCAAAGCGGGCGGTGCGCGAGGCTGCCCCCGGGGGGGAGCGGCTGTGGGCCGGCAACGAGGAGTCAGGATTGCTTTTAATGCCACATACAAAGTCCTCTCCACCCTCCCTCCCCATCCTTCCCCTCTCGCCCCCCCCCCCGAAAAAAAAACAGACTTAAAATTATTCCAAAAATAAATAAAAAGGGCCAGGTCCCCCCTTACCCCCTTCTGTGCAAAGAGAAAAGAGAAAAACCCCCTCCACTCCCCAGGCCAGACCCAGGCTCCAGCAGGAAAGAAATGGGCAAAGCAAGTGAACCGGCGGCAGCATCACCCCATGGGGTGGGGGCTGCAGGGTGGGGGTCCTCAGCCCTGCGCAGGGCAGAGCAGGTGGAGGGCAGCAGATCTGGAGCCTTCCCCACCCATCTCCTTGGTGTGGAATGCTCAGAGCTGCCCGATGCTGGGCACAATGCTCCTGGCCCCACACTGTAGATAGGGAAACTGAGGCAAGGCAGCATGGCCCCCGCTCAGCATCAGTCCAGGGCTGCGCTGTCCTGGTGCAGGGAGAGGGGATGACTCCAAAAGAAGGGCGAGTGCTGTGGGAAAGGTGACCTATGTACATCCCTGAAGGTCAACGGCTCTCCGAGCCCCTTCCCCACCACGCTGCCCCCTGCCCCTGCATGGGACGAGCCCCCAACAGCCTCGGCTATGAGGTCTGGCACTGCACGTGCTGACGGGTGCCATCCTCGAAGTCATCCTCGTGGTATGCTTCGCCATGCGGCCGCCGGCCTGTACTGCCATGGGACGTGTAGTCACTGAGTTCCACCTCCTCTGTGTCCTCAGTGGCCATCACCTCCTCCTGGGGTGGGAAGAAGGCCTGGAGCTGGCGCAGGCGTTCGGTGGGCAGCCAGCCAGGCTCGGGGAACTTCACCTGTGGGTACAGAAGGGTTGGGGACGGAGGTGGGCATGGGGAGGCCACACAGGGTCCATAACCCATCCCAAACCCACACCTCACCTCGAACTTGAGGATGAGTTTTCCTTTCTGGAAGGGGCTCCTGTAGACGGGCATCCCCTCGTTGGGGATGCACTTCAGGTCCCCAGGTCGGATGACATCACCTGAGAAAGAGGATGAGTGTCACTGCGCCATGCACCACCGCACTGTGCATCACCGCACTGTGCCCCCATGCTGCTCCCAGCTTTTTTGCTGGGGACTTTGTGCAGATGTGGAGGAAAAGGGGAGAAGCTGCGTCCCCGTAGAGCTGGGGAAGAGTGAAACTCAAGGACAGTGCAGGATGGGACCACGGGGACACACGTCCCCATCCTACCTGGCTGCGAGGCGACAAGCAGGGTCCTGTTGTCCAGCGTGCGGATGACCTGCCTGCAGCCACACAGCGCATCTGCCAGGCTGATCTCCCGCCTGACAATCAGATCATCACCGCTCCGCCTGAACACGGGATGCTCCTTCTGGTCCAGGACAATGATGATGTCCCCAGGCTCCAGGCCAGGCACTTGGTCACCTTCCTCGTGGAAGGTGATCTTCTGCCCATCCTTCATACCTACAGGGAGAATTCAACAGCTCAGATCGCAGCTCTGGAGCTGTTATCACAGGTCACCCTCTTGGCACAGCCCTATCTCACCTTTATCCAGGTGGACGCTGAGGATTTTTTTCTCCCGCACGACCTTGCGGCCATTGCAGGTGAGACAGCAGTCGCGGGGCCGGATCCACTCGCCCTGGCCCTGGCACTGGGAGCACACCGTCTGGATCTGCTGGATCACGCCGGGCCCCAGCTGGTGGATACGCACCTCCATGCCCGAGCCGTGGCACTTGGGGCACCGCCGCTGTGCGCCCTCCCGCACCCCGCAGCCTGCGGGCGAGGGCAGGTGGGGGGTGAGGGCTGGGCACGGTGCTGACCCCCTGTCTCGGTCCCCCCCAGGCCCTCACCTCCGCATTTCCTGCAGATGATGTTCTTCTGCAGGGACAGCTTGCGTGTGGTGCCGTTGTAGAGGTCCTCCAGCGACACGGAGAGCTGATGTACCACCGTCTTGCCTGGAAGGATGGAGAGCCCAGATCGGCACCCTGCTGCATGCAACAGGGCTGCACCTTCAGTCACTGCTCTGCTGTCGCATGGCAGAAGAAAGCTCGGATCCTGCAGACCCCAGGGGCAGCCCCACATCCCAGCCCCACAGCCCTCGCCATGCTACAGCTGTTCATCACCAGCCCTACCCAGAGGTGCCAGGAAGCTCTCTTTCACCTCCTAATTGCCCTGCAATTAAATCCTGCCACCTCAGCAAGAAGCGCCCTGGCAAGTCATCGAGCCATCCCCTCTTGCATGACCCAAGCCTAAAGCATCCTGCTGTCACCAGAGCACCCTGCACGCCCTGCATCCCCAAGGCCGTGGGGAGCCGAGGGCAGCGCTAGGTGACTCACCCCAGCCTGGGGACAGCGGGGGACTGGGTAGGGCGCTTTGAAGAGGGGCAGGTGGAGAAAGTAATGAGGGTGACAAAGAACTGTGCTGGGCTGTGCACCGCGAGGAGCGAGGTGGCCCGGGGGCCACCAACTGGCTGCTGGCGTCCCCAGAGTCAACAAGCCAACCCCATCCCATCCCCCAGAGCCAACACAGCCAACATGTCAACCCTGTCCTGTCTTCAGAGCCAACATGTCAACCTTGTCCCATCCCTAGAAGCACCAGGTCAGCCACATCCCCAGAGCCAACAGGTCAACCCAGTCCCATCTCCGCTCTCGCTGTCAGCTCAGTTCCAGCTCCCAGTGTCCCCAGTGCCCGTACCTCGCCGGTCCGCCCGGCCACGCATCCTCACACCACCTCCAAAGAACAGATCGAAAATGTCCATAGGGGAACCGAAGCCGGGGCTGCTCCTGTTGCCCAGGCCACCCTCCTTCATGGCCCTTTCCCCTCCTCGGTCGTACAGAGCCCGTTTGTGGGCATCTGACAGCACCTCGTAGGCCTGTGAGATCTGCTTGAACTGAGAGGGAACAGAGGGTGGTGAGCGGGGCAGAGGGAATGGGGGGATGTGAAGCTGGGTTATGGGGGAGGATTTGGGGTTCCTACCCTCTCGCCCTCGCTGGGGTTCTTATCGGGGTGGTAGCGCAGTGCCAGGCGTCGGTATGCCCGCTTGATCTCATCCAGGCTGGCGCCCGGCCGCACGCCGAGCAAGTCGTAGTAACCCGTCTCCTTCACCATCGTCCTCGCTGCTGCGAGGGGGAGGCGTCACCCCCGTGTCCCGCATCCTCCCCCCTCCCCCCCCAGTTTCCCCATTCCCACAGCCGCCCCACTCCGCGTGCCGCCCGTCGATAAGCCCCAACGTTGCGCTGGGGGAATGAAGAAGGG
>NW_024965400.1:0-7873 GCF_019238085.1 Lagopus leucura
AACACGAAACGTGTCATCCAGTACTTTGCAACAATTGCAGCTAGTGGAGATAAGAAGAAGGAGGACCAGCCAGCGGGCAAAATGCAGGTGAGCTCCTAAAAGTAAGACCCTGCAACTGTCAGACTGTTTTCTGAGCTGAAGCATAACAAGAAGATTTCTGTTTCAGGGGACACTTGAGGATCAAATCATCAGTGCCAACCCTCTGTTGGAGGCTTTTGGGAATGCCAAGACTGTGAGGAATGACAACTCCTCACGCTTTGTAAGTTGTTGCCTGGCCTAAGAAGAAACAACTCTTCTTCTCACCATCATAACAAATGAAATATTTTCACAGTCAGAGATGGGAAGGTGGACCTAGGTCACTTATTTTTTATTCTTTCAGGGTAAATTCATCAGAATCCACTTTGGTGCCACAGGCAAGCTGGCTTCTGCTGACATTGAAACTTGTAAGAGACTCTCCAGGCCTGATTGGTCATGTTCTTTCTGACCGTCCTTGCCTTTTGTGCTAAGTTTCTCCTTCCATCCTTGACAGATCTGCTGGAGAAGTCCAGGGTCACTTTCCAGCTCAAGGCTGAAAGAAGCTACCACATCTTTTATCAGATCATGTCCAACAAGAAGCCGGAGCTAATTGGTAGGAACTTCGCCAAGCACAGTACACTGAACAATCTCTTTCGTTCTTTTCCATGCCAATTCTGTACGTGTTTTGTCCTTTTTCTCAGAGATGCTGCTGATCACCACCAACCCATACGACTATCACTATGTGAGTCAAGGGGAGATCACAGTGCCCAGCATTAATGACCAGGAGGAGCTGATGGCCACTGATGTAAGCAGTGCACAGGAGTTTTCTTGGGTGGGCTCTGACCTAGAAGCAGGCATGGTATTTACGGCTAAGCATTCTTCACTTCTTCCTGTGTTAGAGTGCCATTGACATCCTGGGCTTCACTCCTGATGAAAAAACAGCCATTTACAAGCTGACGGGGGCTGTCATGCACTATGGCAACCTGAAGTTTAAGCAGAAGCAGCGTGAAGAGCAGGCAGAGCCAGATGGCACAGAAGGTATCAGCACAATGTATACTGAAACACTCGCTAATACAGGCAGTAATTCCTCTTCAGAGTCACTGACTCCACCCACGGTTTTCCCCTGATGCTCCTATTGCAGCGTATAAGGCTGTCCTAAATAGAGGTCTTCCGTGGAAGAACACAACCCAGTGGGTGATGCAGACTGCTTTGAACTATGCAAATGCAAGGGCCAGGGAATCCTGAACCACATTTCCATTGGCTGACATAGTAGTAGTCAGGCAGAAGAGAGACAAGAGGGGCTGCTTTCTACATCTGGCGCATAACCAAGAACCGCTGCGCTCACTGACTTACACTCATGTACCCAGGCAGCTATCTGTCATTCGTCATCAGTGGTAGTCACCTCCTGAAGGTGTTGTTTCCGTGTAAAAATATGCTAGAATCCTGATGCTGCCCTGAAGCCCGTGTTCTGAAGGCAACTCTCAATGCCTGCAGTAAGAGCACTGTCCCATTTTAATTTACACAGGAGGTTAAAAAGGAACAGCAGTTAATAGTGCAGATGTGGCTGTTACATTTTCTGTTGACTTAAAGCTTGTTTCCAGGACTTCCATTTGAAAACAGTCAGCTAACATGCATGTATTGTGTTTCCTTTCCCTGGAATTTTTCAGGGTTTTATTCACTTAGAGGTTTTTGGAAGTATTTCTAAAAACCACAGTTATTTACACCTAGAAAATATATCATTGTATAATGTTAAGCAGAAGAGTTATATAAGATATAATTCCTGTGGTTGTAAAGAGAAGTAGGGAACTATTACACATTTTAAAAATACCCTGTAATATTGACTGGGAAAAAAAAAAAAAAGAAAAAAAAAAACTCCAAAGATTCAGCTTTGCTATTTTTCTAATGATAAATTCAATTAAAATATATAGGTATAAATAACACAACAGAAACAACTCAAAATTGGGATTTGTACATTTGTAGATTGATCCAAAAGTAATGCTTCCTATTTATTTCTCTGGAAATTACAGCAAAGAGAACAATAGCATTATTTGGTAGACCAAATTGTCAGCTGCACAATCACCACCATTAACTATGCTTTTTTGCAGCAATGAACATGAGGCTGCATGCTGCAATCATAAAAATCTGCACCTGTAGCAGTGACCCACTCTTTCACAGCTGCAATGATGGTGTCACTGATGAAGCACACCATCTGCCCCCTCACTGCTGACTTCAACTGTTTGGTCTCTGTAAACATTTATCATGTGCGGATGAATTGGTGATTAATGGGTGCAATTTATTCTGCATGGAGGAATTCAATTACGCACCTATGCTTCCTATGCACTTTTTGTCCAATCTACCTTTTTATTTCTCTTTCCTACTCCTTCCCCCTCTTTCTCTTAGTTTATTAAACTTATTTGTCCTGTGTATAGCTCCTATGTGTTTAAAACTTATCCTTAGGGAAAATGCAGTCCTGCTATGAATTAGATATTAGATATTAGATAATATTAGATATTGTATTTGAACTTGTGGCATAACGCTTCACTAATTTTTCTCTCTAATGCCCATAGAATTTCATTAACTCCAATGAGTACAGCATATTTTGTTACCAATCTGTTTCTTCTTCTGTTTGTTCAGAAATTGTAACTTGGAAAAAGGCTAAGGAAATAGCCTTTTGCTCAGCTAGCCACTTTAAAATTTGCTTGGACATTGTAAATTCATTTGGAAGAATTTTATGTTTAAAAATCTCAACTGGAATTTGTTTGTTTTTTTAAATAACCATTTAAAAAAAAAAAACACTATTAAACAGTAAATCAAGAGAGAGTGCAACACTTGTAAGTATGTGACTCAGAAGATGATTTATGAATAATATGAATAAATATGATTTATAGAATATGATTTATGCAGAAACCATTCCAGATTACTAAAAGATACATCTACTGGGGAGCTTATACTTGATCTGGTTGTGTGTTTGTTTAGTTGCAGACAAGGCTGCCTACCTGATGGGTCTCAACTCAGCAGACCTGCTCAAGGCGCTGTGCTACCCCCGTGTCAAGGTTGGGAATGAGTATGTGACCAAGGGTCAAACCGTGCAGCAGGTAATAAACAGCTGACAGAAAACACATGGCATGAATTTAAACTGTGGAACTTCTGCTTTTATCATGGATGTTAACTTTTTATTCTATATTTGTTTAGGTATACAACTCAGTGGGTGCCCTCGCAAAATCTGTCTTTGAGAAGATGTTCCTGTGGATGGTTGTTCGCATCAACCAGCAGCTGGATACCAAGCAGCCCAGGCAGTACTTCATTGGTGTCCTGGACATCGCTGGCTTTGAGATCTTTGATGTAAGAGGATAGACTTACAAGTTTAATGGAATGGACATTGGACTGGAATAGTTTTTTTTTTTCCATTATGCAGTACTTAGCTCACAAAGTACTTAACTTAGAAAGGCAGTAGGTTTGTTGCATGCAGCAATAAAAATAGTACTTAAAAGTGCTATCAGAATGTTTAATAACGGATGGCTAAAATAGATTGTGAGGAAATTGAAACTTTTATTCTTGAAGATTTTGTTAATGCAGAAGCCAGATTCCCCCTGAATGCTTGGGAATAGACCATCAGTATAGATTAATCCAAGAAGGCAAAGTACCGAGATAACTAGCATTTTGGTGTGAGCTCTGAATGTTTTCCAGTGTTCGTAAACATGTTCAGGCTAGGGCTTGAAGGTGTAAATATATGAAAGGATGGAATGCTTCAGTCACCACTCCAGGTCCACATTCATGGAGGACCAAGAGGATGCTCAGAGGATTGCAGCAACTCCCTCATGAAGACTGAGGGAGATAAGCTTGTTCATCCTGGAGAAGATAAGGCTCTGAGGGGAACAAGTTGTAATCTTCGAGGACTTATATGGGGCTTACAAAAAATGTGGAGAGTGACTTTTTACACAGACACATAGAGATAGGACAACGGGGCTGATTTTCAACTAAAAGAATGGGAGGAAATTCTTTACTCTCAGTGTGGTGAGACAATGGAACAAGTTGCCCAGAGATGCTGTCGATGCCCCGTACCTGGATATGGTCAAGGCCAGGTTGGATGGGGCCCTGTGATGTCTGATCTAGTGGGTGGCAAACCTGCCCACAGCAGTGGGGGTTGCAACTAGATGATCTTTAAAATTCCTTCCAACCCAAGTCATTCCATGATTCAGTGAGACCTTAACAGGTTGAAAGTGCGACGTATTAGAAAATCTCATGTATTCATGGAACTGAACTTATTTTACATACATAACCTTGCATTCTGCAGTTCAACAGCCTGGAGCAGCTCTGCATCAACTTCACCAATGAGAAATTGCAACAGTTCTTCAACCATCACATGTTCGTTCTGGAGCAAGAGGAGTATAAAAAGGAAGGCATCGAATGGGAGTTCATTGACTTTGGCATGGACTTGGCTGCCTGCATTGAGCTCATTGAAAAGGTATTTGGGACTCCTGCACTTAATAGTTTTTCAGATGTAAAAGGAATTTTTCTATGCTAAAATTTAGACTATACCAATACATGGCACCCACGCTTAATGCAAGGCATGTTTGTTTTTTTCTGGTCAGTGAGCTCTGTATATTTGTCTTCACCTGTCTGATTGTGAGGTGGTTAAGTTGTACCTTATATCACTACCTGTAGGATTTTGTCAAGTAGTATATATTCACAGGTGGGCAAAATTCTCAGTCCTAGTCACAGTAGTAAGTCTGTTTTAGAATTTACACTGAAACGCTTGTATTCTTTTATTTCTGCTGAGTGAGTTAATAAACTGAGCAGCTTCTACTTTAATGTTTGAAGGAATTTTCTATCTTGTTTCAAAAAAAAAAAAAAAAGCATTTACATAATGTAAACTCTTTGTTACACCTAAATGCTGATAATTTCATTCATTTTACTTTTCATCTTCAACTAACATGCACAACATGAATGTTTACATGATAGATCTGTACTACATTAAAACTTTGAAATGAACTGTGAACTTGTTTTCATATAAATGATGAAACATCTACTAAAAATATGCCATTTCTGAAAAAAAAAAAAGAGATGACACATTTGTATCATCACTATCTTCCATTCCTTTTTCTTATATTATCTCTCCCGTGTCCTGACTTTCTTTCTTTATATATTCGTATTTTCCTTCAGCCCATGGGCATCTTCTCCATCCTAGAAGAGGAGTGCATGTTCCCCAAGGCAACTGACACCTCTTTCAAGAACAAGCTCTATGACCAGCATCTGGGCAAGTCCAACAACTTCCAGAAACCTAAACCTGGCAAAGGCAAGGCTGAGGCCCACTTCTCCTTGGTGCACTACGCTGGCACAGTGGACTACAACATCTCTGGATGGCTTGAGAAGAACAAGGACCCCCTGAACGAAACTGTCGTGGGGCTGTACCAGAAATCATCCCTGAAGACATTAGCCTTACTGTTTGCCTCTGTTGGTGGGGCAGAAGCGGGTAATTTATTTTAAATAAATTCTACAATAATAAATAAATATTTGCAATAATATTTTGCATCAATTTACATTAATATTTATGTTACATAAATGTAGCACTTCCAGATTCATAAGTAAATGTAGCAAGTATTACTTTGATCACTAGAGTTTAAAATATACAGAAAACAGGGCTTATATATATAAAAGGCTTCTTAAAATAATGAAAAGATTGTGAGTCTAAAATCTTGTCTGTTTTTTGGAATTTAGTCACTCAGATTAATAAAGAATATCACATTTTCCTATAAACTTTAATAAACATGTTGATTTTATGATCAGACAGCTACACTAAAGAATTTACAAAGACTTACTGACACACTGGATAATTTCTATAGTAAGAGGCATTCCCAAATACTTCAGGAAGTAATATCAAACTCAAAAGAGTGGCACTAGATTTATGTGTAATTTTAGATATAAAGATACTTAAAGACTAATAAGTTGTTGCATTTGCTGTATTCATTCATGAGTTAATTCCTTAATTATGCTACTGTGCAAGATATTGCATTTATTTTCTGTTTCCATTTTCTTAACTTGTGTTAAGAGAAGTCATTAGATTTTCTTCTACTATTATCTGAAAAACACTATATTGTAATTATAAACACTGTCTGAATTTGTTATTTTTTCTCATATCACTACAGTTCGTATTTCTTAAGATAAAAATACATATTTTTTAAAATTCTAACCACATTTGTTATTCATTTCTTTTAAAAGTAGATATATTATTTTTCAGAGAGCGGTGGCGGTGGCAAGAAAGGTGGCAAGAAGAAGGGGTCTTCTTTCCAGACTGTCTCAGCTCTTTTCCGGGTACTGCAGAATAAGTACTATAAACTCTACTAAACTGTGAAAAAGATACAGAAAAATCAGTACAGGAAAAAAAGCTTTATATCAATCTAATATATAAAATATTTATGTTCAGAAAGAGTAAAGGCCTATGTTTTGTAACAAAGGGTTCTCATTAAATTGGAAGAATTACTACAGAATTGCCAAAAAACTATGATCATGATCTTAATGCAGCAGCTTTACTCCATCTAATAATGAGATTGTAACATTTTAAAATATAATCTTTACTCTTATTCTTAAGGAAAATTTAAACAAACTGATGAGCAATCTGCGAAGCACACATCCCCATTTTGTGCGATGCCTCATTCCCAATGAAACAAAAACACCTGGTAAGTAGTTCAGGTTCAAACATGCGAGAAATGTGTTATTCTCTGTGCAGTACAATGAAGTACAAATTCATAATGTCATTTGTTAGGTGCCATGGAGCATGAACTGGTGCTGCACCAGCTGCGCTGTAACGGCGTGCTGGAAGGGATCAGGATTTGCAGAAAAGGATTCCCAAGCAGAATACTTTATGCAGACTTTAAACAGAGGTCAGACTCCATTTAATTCATTTTTACCACATCTTTACTGAATAATTTCTATTTCCTAACTGTTTTAAATACTGTGGATGTTATGGAAGTTTTATAGTACCTATCTTCAGTCATACTAAAGTCAATTGTCCAAATTACTATCTAATTTCTTTCTATAGCTGACTATAAGAGCCACCACCAAAGGGCAATTTGGAGTCTTTTATTAATTCTTTAGTATGTCATAAAGCATCCAGAAAGTTGACTAGCTTGGACTTAGTTAACTTTCAGATAACAAAGAAGAATGACTTGTAGGCATCAGGATATAAATGTGAATAAAGCAGCTGCAAAATACACTAGACTAAGTTTTTAGAAAACTAAATAAAATTAGGTTTTTCTTCTTTCTCTGTATCAGCTGCAAAGCACAGTAAGAGCATGTACTACAACTATTTTGGATGAGGAATTGTTTCACATTTTGTTCTTGCACATAGAGTTCTCCTTTGAAGATAAGGCATTAAATGTGCCTTATAAGGCATGGGAAACACCTTATATATCAGCAGTTACTTATGAAAAGCAGTATTAAATGTGTCAAGGATTTGTGGATTAAGGAAAGTGATTGCTTCATTCTAAAACCACATTTACCCACAAAAACGTCATTTCTAAGAAATAGTGCAGAGTTCAAGCTTACTTCCACTAGTGACTTCTCTTGCAGAAAAACTAAACAATGGAATCAGTTGCTACAGGTTTGACTGAGCTTCCAGGAATCTGTTATTCATAATCTACTTCCTCCCATAGGTACAAGGTGCTTAATGCCAGTGCCATCCCTGAGGGACAGTTCATTGACAGCAAGAAAGCTTCCGAGAAACTCCTTGGGTCAATCGATGTGGACCACACCCAGTACAAATTTGGTCACACCAAGGTACAAATACTGCTTGACTGAAGAGCTACGTATCTGTACTCTGCAGTACCAGAAAATTATGTGCTGCAACATTCCATTTCTC
>NW_024965401.1:0-2135 GCF_019238085.1 Lagopus leucura
GGGGGGGGGGGGAGGGGCTTGAGGAAGGCAGTTATGGGGCTCCTAGGAGGGGTTCTGGGGTCTCATGGGGTGGATTTTGGGGCCCCAGAGGAGCATGGGGGCATTCTGGGGGGTGATTATGGGGTCCCATGGGGGGCATTTGGGGTCCCATAGGGTCGGTTTTGGGGTCCCATAGGTGCTTTTGGCCCATTTATGGTACTGTAGGGATTTTTGGGGGTGGTTATGGGGTTCCTAAGAGGGGTCTTGGGGTCCCATGGGGGGCATTTGCGGTCCCATAGGGGCATGGGGGCATTTTGGGGGGTGGTTTGGGGTTCCTAGGAGGGGTCTTGGGGTCCCACAGGGGGCATTTGGGGTTCCATAGGGTCGGTTTTGGGGTCCCATGGGGGCTTTTGGCCCATTTAAGGTGCTGTAGGGATTCCTGGGGGGTTGTTTGGGGTCCCCTTGGCCTCCCATCAGGTTCTCCTACTAGGACCCCAATTCCCCCCCCCCCTCAGATTTGGGTGGGGGTCTCAACACCCACTTGATGCTGTCCAGGCGGCTCGAGTCGGGCTTGAGGGCCGCCGAGCTTCTCACCATCTTGTGCAACGTCACCAGCAGGAACACCAGCGTCACCTGGGGGGGGTTTGGGGTCGGATCCTCAACCCCACAGCGGGACCCAAAGCCCCCCCAACCCCACAGCCCCCCACTCACCAGGATAACGAAGGCCACGGGGCCGATGAAGCTCCAGATGAAGTAATTATCCACGCGCAGCCAGCACCTGAAGGGGCGGGGCTTCATTAGGCCACGCCCACTGCCCATAAGCCCGCCCCCAATACCTCATAGACTCGCCCCCATTGGCCCCTAAGGGCCAACACAAATACAACAGAGCCCCGCCCCCAGTGCTAAGCCACGCCCCCACAAACCTGCCACATGGTTAAGCCCCGCCTCTTATGCCCCAAGCCACGCCCCCAATAAGAAAGCCACGCCCTAACAAGGTGAAGCCCCGCCCCCAGCCCCCAAAAGCTGCACCTACAGCTGGCCTCCATCTTTAAGCTACACCCCTGGTTACCATAAGCCACGCCCCCAATGCACGAAAGCCACGCCCCCAACTACACAACCCACGCCTCCAATAACAGAAGCCACGCCCCTTAGACAAAGCCCCGCCCACAATGACCCAGAGCCACTCCCCCATCTCTAAGCCCCACCCACAATGAATCAGAGCCACATCTCCACTGCAAAAAGCCACGCCCCCAATTCCATAAGCCACGCCCCCAGTAACCCAAACCTCACTGTAATCGCTATGCCCCGCCCACTGTGCTTCAGTGCCATGCCCCATGACAAAGCCCCGCCCACAATACACTTAGCCACGCCTCCATCGCTAAGCCCCGCCCACAATGCATTTAGCCACGCCCCTAAAACCACAAAGCTGTGCCCCAGTACACAGTAACCACGCCCCATCGCTAAGCCCCGCCCACACTGCTTCATAGCCATACCCCCATAGCAATAGCCATGCCTCCATTAACTCAAGCCCCTCATCTCTAAGCCACACCCCCAATGCAGCAGAGCCACACCCCCAATACACAATAACCGTGTCCCATCGCTAAGCCCCGCCCACAATGTATTTTAGCCACGCCCCTAGAACCACAAACCTGCGCCCCAATACACAATAACCACGCCTCCATCTCTAAGCCCCGCCCACAGTGCTTCGAAGCCACACCTCCGATAGCAATAGCCACGCCTCCATTAACCCAAGCCCATCTCTAAGCCACGCCCCCCACTGCAGTAAAGCCACACCCCCAACACACAATAGCCACGCCCCATCGCTAAGCCCCGCCCACACTTTAACCACACCCCAAATACAAAGCCACGCCCCCAACTCCCCAAGCCACGCCCTCTGCTCACCCAAACCACGCCCCCAGCGCTAAGCCACGCCCCCTCTCGCCCCCAAGGCCCGCCCCTTCCCCCGGCGCACTCACGCCTGGTCTGTGCCGTAACTCCGGTGATCCACAGCGGCCGCCACGGCCACCACCAGGGCCGGGAAGCAGTAACCGCCGGCGTAGTAATACTTGCGGCGCGCCGGGTCGCTCTCAAACACCTCGAGCAGCAGCAGGTAGAGGTGGACGCCCTCCAGGCACAGCCACGAGAAGGAGGCCAGG
>NW_024965402.1:0-1080 GCF_019238085.1 Lagopus leucura
TCCCCCTCCATCCCCCCCATCTCCCCCCAACCCCCCCATTCCCCCTCCATCATCCCCACCCCGTGTCTCCGTCACTGCGGTGCCTGGGATCGGCGCCGGCCCTCGAGGTGTCCGTCCTTTGGGTATTTAATGGCCCTGTTACCGTAAAGATGCTGATTCATTAATGGCTGAATTAATTACGCCTCGTAATTTGTCAGGGACCGGTCGTTTCGTGCCCAGACATCGGGGCTGGGAGGCTCTGAGCTCCCAAGCAGGAGCTCCAGCAGCCCCAGAGCCACTCATCCCCATGGTGCCAAAGGGCCCCAACGCCCCCCCCCCCACCCCAACACCCCCCCATTGGGTCACGCAGGGCTGATTTCTGCTCCGAGCATCACTTGAGGCACAGAACCCCCCTCACTTCCAACACTTTCAGCCCCACTTTCAGCTCCAACCCCCCCCCAATGGGGGGAGACCCCCAAAGGCGGCCCTGCGCCGCTCGCCACCTCCAACAGAGGCCCCCAACCCCGACCTCCATCCCACCCAGAGGCCGGGGGTCGCTCCTCATCTTTCTCCAATTGAATTTAAAACCCATCTTTGCTTTCAAATATCCAAATGCAGCTCCCTGCCGTAATCATGATAAAGCAGGAAGCCGCCCAGCCGGACAGCTCAGATTTTTCTTGTTGACACCAAATTCCCGATGAACGGCGACCAAACATAAATCCTTCCTCAGCAGAGCTGCACGAATGAGGAGCGGGGACAAATCCCAGCCCCACAGGGCAACGGGGGACCCCAGGACCCCAATGGATGGGGAATGGAACCACTGGGAGCCCCACAGCCCCTGGGTTCCGGATTTGGGACCTTGAGTGTTGTGGAGTGGGTTGGGGGTCTGAGTGCATCTCAGGCTTTGGGTTGGGGGTCTTAAGTGCATCCTCAGGGTTTGGGGTCTGAGTGCATCTCCAGGGTTTGAGTTTGGGGTCTAAGTGTGCCCCCAGGATTTGGGTTTGGGGTCTGAGTGCATCCCCACGGTTGGGGGTCTGAGTGCATCTCCAGGCTTTGGGGTCTAAGTGTGTCCTCAGGGTTTGGGTTTGGGGTCTGAGTGCA
>NW_024965403.1:0-9047 GCF_019238085.1 Lagopus leucura
CAGACCCAGTTCACTCAGCCCTTCTCCATAGGAGAGATGCTCCAGGCTCCTCACCATCGTTGTGGCCCTCCACTGGACTCTTTCCAAGAGATCCCTGTCTTTTTTGTACTGGGGAGCCCAGAACTGGACGCAGTGCTCCAGATGAGGTCTTACCAGGGCAGAGTAGAGGGGGAGGATCACCTCCTTTGACCTGCTGGCCACGCTCTTTTTAATGCACCCCAGTAAGCCATTGGCCTTTTTGGCCACAAGGGCACACTGCTGGCTCATGGCCGACCTGTCATCCACCAGGACACCCAGGTCCCTCTGCGCAGAGCTCCTCTCCAGCAGCTCATCCCCCATACCACAAAGGTCATCCCCACCCCTGCCTTTGGCCCCTGCAGCTCAAGCAGGACCGGCTGTACACCAACGTGACTGCACAGCTACCACAAGGACAACCTTTCTTGAGAAGAGAATGAGGCTTCAGAAATCTGTAATTAAGGTCAGTTTAATTAAAATTGGTCTTCTAAAACCACAGTCTTTTCTTAGATTTCATGAAATTAACGGGGATGGTTTCTACTTTTAATATGACTAAAATTAGCTGAAATACAGCACATGCTTTAAAAAATAAAAGGTCATTATAATCATTTTGAACAGCTGCATCTGATTACAATTATCAGATCAATAACGAATTACTCATGAGGCCAATGTGACATCAGAGGGGACAGAGGGATATGAATATGAGGGGAGTGAACATGAGGGACATCATCTGAAATGACGGCATTGTGAAGGCTTGTGGAAGGTTGAAGAAGGGTTTTGATTTGTGCTGAGGAGCTTTAGAAGGCGGATTTAAAAGACGGAGTGAAGATGGTCTAAGCGGTAAGCATCAAGCAGAACATTCAATATCTTGAACTATTCCAGCATTGACATACAGAAGCTTTCTGTGGTACCTGGTGGTGGAAGAATCATTTGCTTGTAAAGAGTGAAATGGAGCCCTTGGCAGTGAGGGCATCAATGCTGCATAGCCCTTCTTGCCTTTGTTTTGAACTTTAAAAAACAAAGGCCTGATTAGTTGGAGCAGGCTTTTCCTGAGGGAAGAATATGGAGTATAATTACAAAATACAGTGCTTGGAGATGAACTGGAGTTGTGTTCTTTAATCCACCCTAAAGGACTTAACACTTCTATTTCCTGATACTTCTCTCAGCGTTAGACTAGCTTCTTTGTGCTGCATTTTTCTTTTTTCCTCCCCTGGTGGAACTGTAGCTGTCTCCTTGAAGCTTGAAGCATCTTTTCTTGTGGATAAAGCTGGCTCAAAGCAGAAAGGCTGGAAAAGGAGGGTACACTACAGTGCTTAAATGTGTAGTATGAAGCAGTAGTCCATTGAACATGGGTACACTTAAAACTGTCATTAGGAAAGGATGTTTCATGGCAAAGAAAGGTGTGAGAATAGCAGAGGTTACCAGAGGTCTTACTTAGGGTGCGATGTGTAGCATCCATGACAACCTTGTTTGGAACCCCATCGTTTTCGGAATAATGGATGTTTGTATGATATTTTTCTGACTTCAGCTGCTTCTCTACAGCATTGCAGCTATTCACACACTTCTGCCAGTTATGGATGTTAGCAGGTGTTAACCTCTACAACCAAAGTCCCCACTGTAATTCTACTCTACAGGCAAAGCCATTGGTTTAACCAGTTAGTGCATGGTGTGCTTGGAGAGCAGAGCTTTGCTGTAATGTATAAAGCTGCTTTAGATTAGGTCTGATTCAGGGGCAATTGCTGGCAGGCCTTGTAGCCTCAGTGGCGAAGTTGATCATCAGAGACTGATGGTTTCCAGCCTTAGTTCTTCCAGACTCTTATCTGCTAAAGTATGACTGAATTTTATGTGTGTGAGTAAACGGGGGAAATCTTCACTCCAGCCGGTGACAAGAGGCACAGTCACCTTCCCTACCTACACCCACTGATGTTCTCTGCTCTTGGAAAGCTGAGTCAAGCATCAGCCATACTTAAAAATGCCATTATTAAATGGTTGGATATTAGGAAGAGTTAATTCTCAGAAAGAGTGTTTAGGCATTGGAACAGACTGCCCAGGGAAGTGGTGTGGTCAGCATCCCTAGTGGCGTTCAAGAAATGTGTAGAAGTACTTAAGGACATGGCTTAGTGGGCTGTATTGGTGATAGGTGGATGGTTGGACTAGGTGATCTCTGAAGTCTTTTCCAACCTTAATGATTCTGTGAGGGATGTGTTGGTTCTGGGCACATCCCGACTGCTCAGCGCTCGGCTGGCGCTGGTTGGACCCATCTCTGAGCAGCAGAACCATCGCTGCTCTGGGAAGGAGCTCTGCTCTCCATCTAGACTTGAGCTTACATGGCTCAGTGACTCACTTTGTGCTCTTAACACCGAAAAAAAAAGAACTTAGAACTGGAGGACTGAGTTTCTCCAGGCTGAGAACATATTTAAAGATGTAAATGAAGGTTTTGTAGAGATAAATAAAACATCTAGAAAAGAGGGAATTCTTTAGAGGAGACACTTTGCCATGTTCCCCTTTGTGAGGGTCAGGAGCAGCTGAGTTGCTTTACTTAATGATTACCGACATTGGAAGAAGTGTGCAATGTATTGGGCTGCCTTTACTGCAGAGGGAAAGCAGTGGAATTTACTGTTAGAGATTCTTCTGCAATTCACAAACAGCCGTTCCTGTGCTGGGGGGCCCCAGGCCTGGATGCAGCACTGCAGATGGGGCCTCACAAGAGCTGATGGAGGGGACGATCGCCTCCCTCTCCCTGCAGGCCGCCCCTTGTTTAATGCAGCCCGGAACACAGCAGGCGCACGCTGCTGCCTCATGTCCAGCTTCTCTCGTTCATTAAGAATGAACTTTCCAACTTTCTCTGACCTTCCTGAAGAAAGATAAACATGATAAACGTGTTAGACATTGGAGTTCACGATCTTTCTTGCCCGAGATGCATTTAAAAAAACAAACAAAAAGACCATTAGTTGGACTGACTTTAATTCCATTATGAAAATGGGAAAGAAGGTGGACAGCTGAAATTCCATGTAATGGCAGTAGCAGAATATCTGGCTCTGGAGGCTTAGTATTTCTCAATTTGAAACTGTTATTACAAACCAGAAGAGGAAAATATCTGTATTTTCTGAAAATCTAAATTCTCAGCCTTACTAATAACTCAGGGCAGATAAGGGAATACTGTATACAGGCATTACAGAACAAAAGCATTCCTTCCTCAAAAACATCAGAGGCAAGTTCAGCGAGGGATGCTGAACAACAGGCAGGGCCAGAATGTTTTCTTAGGAGACCAAACTTTTTCTTACACCTTTTCTGTACAAAAAGATGTTTCAGAAGTAGAAAGTACTGCCTCTGATTCTATACTTGTTGGGTTACGAAAAGAGAAAATGATACAATGAGAAGGCAAAAAGGCACCAGATTCTTCTGACAAGCTCCTGTAAGCTAGAATATTTGGATAATTAGAAATATTAGTGACAGGTGCAGATCTTGAAGGTCCCTCCTGTAATTCATAATTCTGAACCTGAACATACAGGATGATCAGGTAAGTGGCATTCTGTCTGTGGATAAAAGATGAATGTTACTGGCATCAGTTCTGACAGATAGGCAGTGGGGCCATAAACAGGATCTAAGTGTGTTACAGCAGCAAACATGCATCACTAGGATACATCAGATGACTTATTCCTTCTCACTGCTGTGACACTTCCCTTGGAACGGATCGTATCACTGCCACAGTGTAAGGAGAGTTTTTTCTCCCCTAGAAATGCAACTTAGGCACACCAGGTAAGCGGGTGCCACGTCTCAGATGCACTGATGTGCTTCGTTGCTAATGTTAGTGCTCAGGCTGGTCTCCTAAGCCCTTGGCTATCTGTAACCTTTCTCTTGGTGGAGTGAGGATTTCCAGAAAGAAGACACTCACATATTCCAGGCCAGATGTCATATGCACAAACCACACCTGTGCTGCCGACCTGTTCACCTGCAGTTGTCCAGACAGGTGGCTCAGCTTTCCTTCAGAAATAACATCAAGTGAACCTGAGGGTTGTTATTCTAAACTGCTTTCAGACCCTCCAAGTAGAGTGATGCACAGGGAACAGGCAGAATTTACTGGAAGGAGAGTAAGGGAGAGTTGAAGAAGTGCAGGAATCCAGTGCATCACAGACTCTGAGGAACTAGGAGGCATTTTAGGACATCTTCCTGCAATTAAAATTAATGTGTAGGAACATTTCTTCACAGTATTTGCATGGCCCTTGGAAGTTAATACAAGTGCTGGCTGAGAAATCTGCCTCCTCTGACCTCCCCAGCACAGCACTTTTGAGGCTGGTTCTCCTTCCCCTCAGAACTAAACTCATACTGTGACTTCCATTTAATGTAAGTAGTCTGCAATTTTGGGGATGGATGCTCACTCAGGAAAGAGTTGTGACTATAACACAGAAAATTCAGAGTGCTCGTTTACACGACCATTTATTTGCCTGCTGAGTCACACTTTGTTAGCCATACGAATTGTTAAAAAAAGATACGAGCCATAATTTCATGACAAAGAACGTGCCTAAGCTTCCATTCAAAATCCTTCTCTCTCCACCATTTCCAGCCTTGGTGAGTCTATGATTCTGTGATTTTGGTTTGCTCAGCTAATATCTCCCTACACTGATATATCAGAACTAAGGACAGGAGAACAGTGTTTCTGAAGGATGAAGCAGTGTATAATCATATTATTTCTTGCTGTCTCTGACTTCCATCATCTCCCTCTTCCTAAATGAAGGGAGTTCTGTTCTGTGTTTTCCTGGCAGTAGGAATTGGCAGAGCCCACACGGACAGAAAGAACAACAGTTCTACATGTTCAGTGCAGGGTTCCTCTTCCATGAGGCATTCCCAGGAAATAATAACCTGGGAACATTTACCTCTGTGGGCTGAGCCAGAAGGGCAGCCAGAAGTTGGGCTGGGCTGTTGCACTGCCTCCAACACTGGGCAGTGCCGTCACAATGTCCAGCTCTCCTCCCTGTTCCCTTGCACTTTCTCACCTGCCTGAAATGATAATTTTTCATTCTTCTAAGTACATTCCCCGCGGGGACCCGTCATTCTGTTCCATATGTCACAAGTTTAAACCTATTTTTAAGGTAGACAAGAATATCGCTGTCATCTTCTTTCTGTTGGGACTTGGAGAGTTCAGGAGTTGGAGAGCTGAGAAAATGAGATTTCATTGAGCTTTGCCTACATTAATAGAAAATAATACACACTGCACTGGGCAAATGTGCTTTGTTGCCACCACTAACTTCTGGTTGGAGCAGCCGTAGCTCATGCCTCTCGTCCTTCAAGCAGCTGTGGGCTGTGCTCATTATGTCTCCCAGCACAGTGTGGCTCCTGTGGGCTACTTGGCCTTATCACTACTACCAGTCTGAAGCAGGGAAGGCTTTGCCAACTTGCCTCTGGAGATCAGGGAAGCAGAGGGCTCAAACAGAGCCAAAGTAATCGCAGCCAGGGAAAAAGAGCTGCCATCTCACTTCCATTCGTGGAACACCAAGGTTGGAAAAGACCTGCAGGATTATCCAGTCCAACCATCCACCTATCGCCAATAGCTCTCACTAAACCATATCCCTCAACACAACATCCAAATGTTCCTTGAACACCACCAGGGTCAGTGTTCTCTGAATGTAGGAGACTGAAAAGTTTCTTTTACTGTTAAAGATGTGATTCTGTCTGCAATGTTAGGTTAAAACCTGACGCTGCAGTATCTGCTGAGAAGGCTGAGGTGCTAGTTTTGTTGGTAGGCTCACCACGTGAAAATGCAGAGATTCCACAAGTAGCTTAAGCTTCATCAGTGGCGATTCCCTGAGGGGAAAGTTTTTACATGAGAACAAGAGGAACCCAACACAGTGTTATGCTTTTTGCTCCATAGCAAATTCCAAACATGGAATTTCACATCCACCTCCTCTCTAAAGGATGGGGAAAGGAGCTGACACTAAGGCTGGGCTATTGCTGAGCCATCTACAAAAAAAGAAATCCCTTTCATCCCTTTGCTACTGTCTCTTTACAAAATACACTGCATCATAAAGGTACTATGAAACCAGCACGTTTCTTTTTGCTGACCCTTGCCCTGAATCATAACTGAGCATATATAATCCTCAAACAGAAGAATCCTTCTATGGATTAAGAGGATTTGAAAAACCGTTGTAATTCATCCTGATGTTGAAGTATCACACCTCATTCCTTGCCAAGTGCCACTTTTATTGATCAGTCAGTGGCTGAACTGTAGCAAATACCAGCCCAGCCCTGGCCATTGTCTGCATCACATCCGTGGCTTTCTGGAGAGGCCTCAGGCGATGTGGGAGCAAGTGACCAGAACAGCTTCATTCACAGCTGTACACACAAACCACCTGCACTACAATCCCAGTCATCACAGCTGAAATGATGGGTTACGAAATTTCATCGTGGGATTTCAGGTATAATGGCTTAGAAATCTTCCTCAACTTTTCCTGGTGCCGAAACGTACGGCCTTTTTTCTGGGTAAGACCCATGGGAGGCAGATGGATCTGGAAAAGAAAATCCCACCAGTCAGGTGCAAAAGGAGATGTTACAAAAACAAACAAACAAAACCAGAAAGAAAGTAAAAAAAAAAAAAAAAAAAAAAAAAGCATACACACAGACTATTTCATTGAATTTTCAATAATTCCTTCACTCTTTGGAGAGGGCAACCACGCTGTTTGAAGTCAGGTTATTAGATTTCCAGGCAAAGAACTCTCTGAGGAGTGATCACTGGTGTGACTCTGAGGCCTCAAACATTGCGTTTAAGAAAATCCTATCTATTTGAGGTTTTGTTAATTCTGGATTTTGCAATTTGAAATCAGATTGTGACAATAACATTGCTGAAATATGTCTGCAAGCAGTATTCCAAAACAGCAAGACATAGAAAACCTGTGAAGTTCCTGAGCAGAAGTCTGAATGAAGTATGCTTTCCTCATACCTAGCCAGCAAGCCACATCCGTGTCTTGAAATACCGCCTTCTTATTCATCATCATATATACCGTACAAAAATGCACAGCCAGCGTCATGGGTTCCAGAAGCCAAAGGGGCAACAGGTAACAGCTTCTCCTCTGCCTGACAGTCCTTGTACAGTGGGAGTCACACAGCTGTATGCCCCCAGGTGACGGAAAAAAGGTCAGTGTCAGCAGTAGATGCTATTGATGCTGGAGCTTGACCCTTTAAGACAGTGCTTTAGGTGCAAATAAAGGTACTGATGGCTTAGTTTATATGAGAGCACTGATACAGGACTATCCCTTAAGGGTTTGAAGTGGATGCAAAGCATATGTTCTGATGCTCCTTTCTAGGGTCACAGCTTGTTAGACGCTCGCTGTTATTCTGCATAGTGGAGAAAAAGAGCAAGCTGTATGTGCAAGACATGCTAAAAGTGAAGGTATTTTAGGCAGGCATCCAATAAGATGCAAATTAATTTGGACCACAATCACCTTGGTAAGTAAACTCTTGATGTGAAAATGTAAACTAACCAGCAGAAGAACAAAGGCAATGCCTTTGGGAGGGCAGTGTGGGAGGCAGCGTGTAGTAATGCGGACAGGAGCAGCTGGATGCTGAGGAAACTATATTGCCTGCTGCAACAGATGACATTGCTGCACCTTCACTAATTTCCCTCATCTTGAGCAGGTTTTTTTCTAGGGACAGGTGAGAAGAAGCAGCAAGGCAGGAAGGTGCTTTCTAAGACCTGATCTATGCCAAGGAGAATAGTTACAGGCAACACAGGCCATGAAGATGACTCGGTCTATGACACATATAATTAATGTAATTAAATAGTTTTATTCTGTTCTACTCTCTCGTTACATGAAAGATAAACAAATGGATTTAATTCTGTTACCATCTTTCTCTGCAATCCATTGAGCAGTGAATCTGCTCACACAGTGACAGTCCCCAGAGCTCTTCTCACACAACAACAGCAGGGTTTGACTCCTAGAGAGGAAACAAGCTGACTTACAGCAAGGTGGGAGAGATGTCTGCATGCACCTGGCTTACCTGGCTCTGATTTAGCAGAGCACCTGAGCACAGGTGGGATGTGCGGCATGATGACAGTAGTATGGGCTTATTATTTGAGTGTCATGTAGGAGCTAATGAGGTGCACCTGTGGTGAACAGACATACTCACAGGTCTTGGGTAGGGGATGTTGTAGTGAAGTCCAATTTCTATTCTTGCCTCACATTCTTCTATGCACTGCTTAATCAGCTTCAGATCTGCCACCTAAGATAACAGTAAGTTAAAAATTAATATTTTGTAGAAGTACAAAAAATCAGCATTTCAAAACTCAAGTCTTTTTTTCCTCTTCCCTTCCTCTTTGCAGTTCCAAGGATACGATGATAGAGTTTTTCACATCTGTACTTCTGGGCTCAGTGGCACAGAGCAGCAGTACCCAGAGGCTATCAGGACTGTGAGAGTAGAAGAGGGTTTTACTCAAGTTTGGTGTTTTCTCTGTACAAAAGACAATGCGTGCATAAACTACCGCTACCCCACGAAAAGCCCCACTCTTGCATTCAGCACAAGGCAAGGCAGAAAGGGAAAGAGAAGGGTGACACATGGGTGTCATTCTGTCCTGAAACTCACACTGAAGTCAGAAACATAGTGTTCATCTGCACTTAACTGTGATTTTTACATCAGCTGAATTTAGTCCTGCACTGCACTACAATGCCTGCTCCAAAAATAATGCCTCCTATTTCATTTTGTTGCCATGTGACAGATGGTAGCAGAGGTGTATGGGAACTGCTGAGTCACGGCCTGAACCTCTGATTGATCACCTGAGGTGAGCCATGAGTCAGCCAGAGGAGCACAGGTGAAGGCAATTCACCTGTGCTACCGGAAGGGGTGGAGCCAGGCTCCACCCCTCCTGGACCTATTTAAGAGCTGGCTACCAGAGGGGAAGGATCTCTTCTGGAGATCCTCCTCTTTGATATCTTCTAGTGAGCTCAACCCAAGGGTAAGCTCTTCTACTTATTCTCTTTTGTGATCCCTGTTTGCTTTGCCTTACTCTTTTGATTATATTGCAATTATAACATCTTGGTTAT